>NW_004457712.1:893175-918924 GCF_000313135.1 Acanthamoeba castellanii str. Neff | reverse complement strand
GGTGGCGGTGGCGGTGGGTGATGGTGGCTAAGGTGGTGGGTGAGGCGTACGCCCGAGAGGAAGTGGACTTGCTTGGTGGGCTCGGGGCAGCGGAGGGCGTGCATGGCGCGGTCGATGCGCCAGCTGAGGTCCTTGATGCCCAGCTGCTCCACCTGCGCCTCGAGCTCGGCCTTGCGCTCGAGCAGCTCCTCCTCATCCTCGTCTTCGCTATCATCGTCATCGTCGTCTTCCTCTTTCTCCCCCTCCAATTTTCGACACACCTGCAATAAAAGACCCGCAGCGTCACCATCTGCCGCGCGCGCTGTGCGTGCGTGCTGTCGTGTGTGTCGTGTGTGGTGCGTGTCGTGTTACCTCGTTGTACTCCTCGAGGATGTCGAGTTTGTCCTGCACGCCAGCCAACACGTTGCCGCGCACGTCCTTTGTGGGATCCAGCTCGGGTTCCTGTGCGTGTGCGGTGCGTGTGTGATGTCAAAACACGACCCAAAGGCCAAAGAGTTCTGCGAGGGAGGGTTGAGACCTGTGGCAGGTATCCGACTTTGACGCCATCGTGGACGTGCGCCCGGCCGTCGAAATCGTCGTCGAGCCCGGCGATGACCTTCATCAACGACGACTTTCCCGCGCCTGTCGTGTCGTGTCGTGTCGTTGGTCGTGTGTGTGTGTGTGTGTGTGTCATGTCAGGACCGCCACAGTGTGGCCACCACAACCACCCACGTGGCGAGCATCAACGTACCGTTCGGGCCGAGCACGCCGATCTTCGATCTGAGTCGCGGTTCAAAAACAGTCGAGTCAGGCAGTTGCAGGCGAACCGCACACGACACGACACGACACACGCACCACCGCACACGACACAGCAGCAAGCACAGGTGCGCACCGTTCGTAGAGGGAGAAGGAGAGATCGGTGAAGAGGGGCCGGCCGTCGGGCAGGGTCTTGGAGAGGCCCTCGCACGAGAACACGAAGCGGCCGCCGACCTTCTGTCCCTTGCCCTTCTTCTGGAGCCGCTCGGCCTTGTTGGCCTCCTTGCCGGTCTCCTTCACCTTCTGGTCCTTGACCCGCGCCTTCATCTTATCTGTGATTTATTATTTATTGTTATTTATTTGGAGTAGAAAAATAATCATGATGCATAAACGATTAAATAATAATAAAATAAAATAAAGAGATGGGCAGCGTACCGGCGTAGGAGGGAGAGGCGAAGAAGCGGCGAGTGAGGGCGGAGAGGCGGAGTTCGGACTGCAGCCCAGTCCGGAGGCGACAGGCTTGGTGTTGATTACCAGCAGATGGCCAGGACGGAGATGCGATTTTGGCGGAGGAAGATCGGAACAGGCGGGCAGCCTGCATTCCCTCGGCGCCGGTGTGGGCCACACTGCGGGAGGCCAGCCCAGTGCCCGTGCTCCATGACCTGCGCACCTGATGCCGTAACATCCTCGACGTTTTGTAAAACCTCTTTTTTTGACAATAATTTATTGATTTATTTAAAAGAATGTTAATGCCCGTAGCTCCGTTGACAGGCAACAACAACAACAATTGGTTGTGTGCAACTTGCGACACAAACTTGGCCACTCACAAGTGTATATAATAGTATCTTTGTTACTCACTATTCTTTCTTTGTTTGTTAACACTTAGGCAGAGATCTTGGCCTTGGACATGAGCTCGGCGAGCTTGGTGGCCTCCTCTTCCCAGTCCTCCTCGACCTCGTGCGACGCCGCGTGCCCGCCCTTGCCGCCCTCGTGGCACGCACCGCACAGCAGCAGCTTGCACTCCTTGCAGAAGAGCTCGGGCGACATCTCCTTGCACACCTGGCACTCCTCGCCCTCACCCTCTTCATCATCATCATCCGAGTCACCATCGTCATCCGAGTCGTCGCTGGCCTCGGCCTTCTGCTTGGCGGCCTCGGCAAAAGAGCGGCGCGCGGCTTCGAGGCGCGGTCGGAGCTTGGTGTCGTAGACCTCGCGGCGCAGGACGGACAGGTCGGCGGCGGCGACGGCAGCGGCGAACTCGGGCGCGCGGGCGACGATCGAGCGGAGGAGCTCGGGCGTGATGGCGCGGTGCTTGGGGTCGAGGCGCAGGAGCGCGTAGAGGTTGGCGGCGTCCTTGGTGCGCAGAACCTCGTCGCGCAGGTGGTCGACGACGGAGAGGCCGAACTGGAAGAGGTAGCGGCTGCCCCCGGCGAGGAAGCCCTCGAAGAAGGTGAAGAGGAGCTCAAAGGGGAGTACATGCACGCCCAGGCCTACGAACCACTTCTGGCAGTAGGTATCGGGCAGGATGAATCGCTGCTTGAGATGCTGGACTACTTCGTTCTGCTCCCGCGCGAGAATCTCCTCGAAGACCAGCGCATCGGTGGCGAAGCCGACGGCCTCGTGCTTCCAGTAGCCGGGCACGTAGCGCTCGTTCTCGTTGAGCTCGGCGAGGATGGTCACGGCCGAGGCCTCGTCGAGGGTCAGCATGAGGAAGCTGGTCACGTAGCCGAGCCCCTGCGCGTAGTCGCCGAATCGGTGGATGATGGCGGTGAGCACCCGCTGCAGCTTCTCCCGCTGGGCCTCGCCCAGGAACGTTCGCTCAGCATCTCGCAGCACGATGCGCTGATTCTCTTCGCTAATGGCGGTGGCCGCCGGCCATTCAAAGTCCTCTGGAAGCGGCTTGGCCCCGGCCAACTCCGGCCATCTCTGCACCAGTCGGAGCACCCCCTCGACATCATCTCCCGGCTTCAGGAAGCCATCGTTCCTCTGCAAGAGCGGCGCCTCTCCCTCCTCCGCCCAAAACGTGGCCTTCCGCAACATGTCGTATAAATCCTCGCCTCCTGGTCTCAATTTGTTAGCAATGAAAATCTTGGCGCCTTGTCGTGGCCCCTTTGGCGGGAAAGTCTCGAAGCTTCCAGAGCTTGAAATGTAGAGAAAAGAAAAAGAAACCAGAAAATTCTCATACCAAGCATTCTAACATTCCTCTGATAAATCTGGGGCTCAGCTCGCCCGATACCAGGTAACGCCGGAATTTCCGCCACTGCCGTGGCGCCATAGGTGGGAAGGTTCGCAGAAAAGCTCCGAGAGAAGCCGATTCCGCCGTAACCGAACGGGCAAAACAACAACAGCACAACGCGCCATAGACCGAAAACACAAAGCAAACGCCACGTACGCACGCGGCAACAACAGGCAAGACCAGAAACTAGACTTGGGGCCACCACCCAACCGAGCACACACAACAATATTGCTTCTCTTGGCACCTGGACACACGAGACAGGAGCTAGTACCCCAACAGCAAAAAACACTTCTTTTTACACCAACCAGTACTACTTTCTACACAACGACAAGTAGACGCCTCGAGGAGGAGGATCCGGCTGCCCGCAAGCACAACGAAATGGTGAGCCACGACCCGCGGTGCCAGAAGGCCACGCACGTAGCGGCCCCATCCGAGCACCTCGTCGATGACAACGTGTCGAGGGGCGGCGAGAAGGGCCAGGTCAAGCAGGTCGGCAGGAAGCGACGCCTGGCGCTCAGCGCGTCGAGCGACAGCAACAGCAACTACGCCGATGAAGACTACCAGCCTCCCGCTTCTGGCGACGTAGACTACGAGGAGCCGGCGCCCAAGCGGTCGCGCCACGTCGAGGAGGCCGACGAGAAGCAGAGCGGGTGCACCGACGAGTGGCAGGTGCCCTCGTCGCCGCTACTCGACGAGGAAGACGATGAAGAGGACAGCAGCACCAGCAGCAGCTCAGAGAACGAGGAAGACAACGAGGACGTAATCGAGGTGCCGCACCCGCCGCCTCGAACATGGGTGGCCAAGGTCGAGTGGGCGCTCGGCCGACGCGGGGGCAAGGGCACCCTGGCCGACATCTACACCACCATCGAGGCCGCCTTCCCCGAGGAGGTCGATGGCAAGCGCAACTGGAAGGCGGCCATCCGCTCGTGTCTCTCCAAGAACGAGAAGCGCAAGTTCTACAAGCCCCACGCCCACGGGTCGAGCCTCGCCGCCGGATCGGGCAAGGACCACCTCTGGTCCCTCGTCGTACCGCGCGAGGGTGGCGCTACGCGGCCGGCTGTGAGGCGCGGACGACCCGCGGGCCGTCGAGCCACCACTACGCGACGGATGACCACCCGGCACGCTCGACTTGTCGAGGAGCAGCAGCAACAACCACCACAGCAGCAGCAGCATCAGCAGGAGGAGAAGGCGCAGGAGCTGGTGATGGTTCACCCGCAGGAGCTGATGGACGAGCTGGACGACCTTCCCGACGTGCTGGTCGAGCAGTTCGTGAAGGAGGAGCGGATGGCGCAGCTGCTTCGGCAGAAGGAGCTTCTGGAGCAGGACATCCACCGCCTCCTCGAGGACAACAACGCCGATTGCGCCGACGGCCTCTCGCCCGATCAGGAGGACTTCCTGAGCCATCTTCTCGCCTGAACAGTTCTCTCCTTTCTTCACTTCTTCTATACCTCTGTTATATGTTGTACATGATCCCTCCTTCCCACATGTAATTCTGTAAATATTGTTCATATATATATTATTTATTATTGATATGAAAACAACAACACGTGCACTTGAGCTGGAGCAGCCAAGGAAGAGGGCCATCAACGGATGTCCCCCTGGTGGTCACCACCTGTGGGTGGAGCACAAGCACA
This sequence comes from Acanthamoeba castellanii str. Neff, assembly GCF_000313135.1. Lineage (NCBI taxonomy): Eukaryota > Discosea > Longamoebia > Acanthamoebidae > Acanthamoeba > Acanthamoeba castellanii. Next base: position 914,319 of record NW_004457712.1, on the reverse strand, counting down.
AACTCCTGGAACCAAGGCAACACCAACAACATCACAACAAAAGAGAGTGACAGCAAGGCTGGAGGTTGAAACCAATTCACATTTCAGTTGTGGGCCAATTCACATTTCAGTTGTGGGCCTACAACTACACTACTTAGGCTACATAGGAGTAGGTGTTGGTCTCGCCCTCCTGGCGCTGGAGGTACTCCTTCTCGATGAGGTGCTCGATGCACTTCTTGATCATGGGGATCGAGGGCTGGAAGCGGGCCTTGGCCTGGGAGATGGTCTCCTTGACGAGGTTGACGTGGGTGAGCGTCTTGCGGGCCTTCATGATGCGCACGATCGCGGCCTGGAGGAACAGCTTGCGGTCCTCCTCGATCGACTTGTGCGTCTCACTGTTCTCCTCCTTCGTCTCCTTCTGCAGCACCGCCGCCGGCTTGAACCGCAGCCGCTTGCTCGCGAACCGGTCGTTGAGCGTCACCGCATCCGTGGGCTCGCACGTCGCGCCGTCGGGCTCCTTCCGCAGGATCTTAGACGACACCAGCGACTGCAGCGTGCGCGTGAGCTCGCGGTCCTTGAGATTCGTCGACGAGCTGATCTCCTCCACCGTCAGCCGCTCGGCCTTGTTGAACATGAGCAGCACGCCCATCTGGTAGTTCGTGACTTGGAACTCGTAGCGCTTCTTCAGGTAGAACGTCTTCAGGTCACCCTTCGACAGGTGGTGCAGCCAGTTCACCTTCCGCCCCGTGTACTGGCTGTTGTAGTACCCCGTGAAGTTGTTCACACACCTCTCCAGCTGTGTGCGATCGACAGGCAGACAACCCGAGTGAGCGACAACCGCACACGCACACGACGCAGACCAAAAGCGCACACGCACACGCACACCATGGCACGCGCAGGGGGTACCTCTTGGGGGACGTTGAAGGTGGCGGATTGGGCGGTGAGGGGCCAGGAGCCAGCGGTGAGGATGAGGATGTTGAAGTCGAGGCCGTTGGAGAGGCTCTTGATCTCGAGGTACTCCTTGAACTTCTCGTTGATGTCGTTTGAGAGCGCCATGTCGTTGAACATCCGCTGCAGCTTCGACGTGTACTCATAACCGCACGCCTGTCCAATCGGAGGTGACGTGAGCAGACACACACGCACACCCGCACGACACGCGCCCATGATACACGGCACACGGCACACGGCACGCGCGGCACGACGCACGCACCTGTTTGAGGCCACCGATCATGGCGCTTTCGGCGTCGTCGGAGAGCGAGGTGCCGTGGATCAACCGGCGGGCGAGCATCTTGCTGTAGAACTTCTGGAACACATCCTTGTCGTCGACGTACTTGAATATCGTGAGCTGCCACACGACCACACCACACGCACACGCACATGTTCATTAGTAAGATGCCGTGTGTCGTGTCGTGTCGTGTCGTGTCGTGTCGTGTCGTGTCGTGTCGTGTCGTGTCGTGTCGTGTCGTGTCGTGAGCAACGTACGACTTGGTTGAGCATCTGGTCGAGCTTGTCGTCCTCGAAGGTCTTGTTGCTCTTGGAGAGGATGAAGTCGGAGTACTTGGCCAGCAGCTCCGGCGACTTGGTCGTCCGCTTGTTGATGGGGTTGTCGTTCACCACCTGCCTCATCGCCTGCTCGCACCAGAACGCACGCGTGAGTTCTGCGCACGCACACGGCCGCACACGACACACACGGCGCAACGGTACCTTGTCCAAGGAGGCGACGAACGCGGAATCGTTTTCGAATGCGGTCTTGACGACGTCGCTGAACTTGACGTATACGTCAAGCAGCGTCTGTACATATTTAACAGGATCCTGTTCGTGCATGTGCACATGCCGTGTGTGTGTGCGTGTGCGTGTGTGTGTGTGCGTGTGTGTGTGTGTGTGTGTGTGTTGTGTCGCGACCGAGTTGAGCATGTACGCTAGACGTGGAGGCGAAAGTGGGGTGGCCACGTGCGAACCTTGGTGGAGGCTTCGGGAATGGATTTGACGGCATCGAAGCCGACGTCGGTGACGTACTTCTGCAAAACTTCGAGCATGGGATTGATGCCCTCCGGGATGCGCGACAGCAGGTGGTACATACGACTCAGGTCTGCAGACCCCCGCGTTTTGCCATCAGTCACCGCACACGCACACATGACACACACGACACGACACACACGAAACGGCCGCACACATGAAACATGAGGGCGGGTTGCGGGTGGTTAGTACCGTCTCGCTTGTCGTCGGCAAGGTAGGTCTTGCACTCGACCTGCATGAGGTCCTTGTGGCGCTCGATCAACGCTGTGTCGCATTCCCGTTTGAGCTACACACGGCACACGGCACACAACACGCGGTGAGTTGGCTTGCTTCCTTAAAGTGCGTGTCGTGTCGTGTCGTGTCGCGTGCGGTGTGGGTACCTTTTCGAAGGAGCTGGAGTCGAGGTATTTCTTGCCGCGGCCGGCCTCCTCCTCGAGGCGCTCCTTGGCCTTCTTCATGTAGCTCGACACGCCGTTGGTCGAGATGAAGGCGCCCGACTCGCGCGCGTAGTAGTCTCGCGTGTCCTCCAGGAACGGACCCTCGAAGAAGTCCTTGTAAATCTCCAGCGGCTTGTTCTTGTTAATACTCCCCAGCTTGACTGCGCACGACACACACACGACGCACACACGACACACACGACACGACACGGCACGCACGGCACGCACACACGGCACACGGCACACAACGTGTGATGAGAAGAGTGAAGGGAGGGAAGAGTGAACGGTGGATGGGTGTTGATTTACCGAAACTTTGGATGACGCCGGCGACGACTCGCTCGTTGATGAGCTCCCCGTCGCGCTCCTTGGTGATGAGCTCGAGCAGCGATCGCACCAGGCGGTCCTTGACCTTCGAAAACACGTGGTCCTTCCAGATCACCAGCGCGAGCTGATGAAGCACACACACGACACACACACGACACACACGACACACACGACACACGGCGTTGGTTGATGGACATCAACGAGCCAAAGCAAGAGGGAACAAATCACGACCACACGGAACGTACCGTGAACACTTCATAGACTTCCGTTGAGGACGAGGGACCGGCAGAGAAGCCGCCCAGCTTGTTGCGCGAGTCCTCCAGGCGCTTTCTGATCCAGTTGTTGTTCTGCCCAGTAGATGAAAGCACAATATTAACAATATATATTAAATAATATCAAAATCGATCAATCACAAGCGTGCAGGTCGAAGATCGACGCGCGTGCAAACGCGTGCGAAGAGAGGGCGTGCGCACCAAATATCTAAAGATGTGATGGCAGTATTCTGAGCCAGTCGAGTAGGCTTCCCATTTCTTCAAGTAGTCTGCAAGCAAATCCCCCTGACCCTCAAGCATGTCCTGATTTTTGTGGTTCGCGTGAGTAGGACGTCGTGCAAGATGCAGATTTGGGGGGGGGGGTACATCGCGCAGAGCGCCGACATGCCGCTCGAGGAAAGCGCGAAGGCGAAGGTAGAGCTCCTCAGAATAGGGTTGAGGCGTAGCTGTGCAGAGCTTATAGATGTCCCTGTGGGGGGATTGACACAACGTCAATCCTCCTTTCGTTATTGATGGTCTTTGGGGGGGAGCATACTCGATCATGGGCATGCCCTTGACGCCCGTGAGGGTGATGATGTTGGCCACCCCCTCCTGCAGTCCATTCCATATCTTCTCAAAATCGACCTTTTGCGGACTGAGACTCATCTGCGCCAACCCAATCGAAAGAAAGATCAAAATCAGCCATATTGTTAAATTAAATGTAAACAGCGAGGTTCATTGAAGATTCTCAGATGCCACGCAAAAGAATAGCGCACAAGGGCGAGAAAAACGGTCGCATTGGCATACCTGTGCGCAAGCTTCGATCCACGCGAGATGATGTGTTGTACTCTCAACAAAAAAAGACAGAAAATGGTTGTTCGCAGAAAAGAAAGGGCGCGAAATACTGAGTATTTTGCGATTTCAATTGAAATCGCAAATTGCTGCACAGATCGAGATGCTGAGCTGGGCACAGGTGCCGACCTGCGCTGGGGCTATGGAAGGGGAAAGGTTGCCTGGCATTCACTCACCTTACCGACGTTGAACGCTGCCGCAGTTTGCGCAAGAGTCCGCCCAATTTGCAGAGCGAGTCGGTGGCGGGTGGGAGTACATCACTTTACACGCGCGCCACGTACACCCTCCGCCTCCATCATTATTCATCCATCTATTTATTGCTCTCTTGTTGTAAATTTCATCTAATGTAAAGTGCTCTCGTCAGGGGGGTGCGTACTTGGTGTGCAGGAACAACACAAGGCGTGTGGCTGCCGTGTCCGACGAGAAGACCCCACGCCATCAACCGGTAGAAGGTGAGCACGTGCTTGACCAGGTGGCCAGTGACGCTCCGATCATCGTGGAAGACCCGGACGACTGCGCAGTGGTGGTCGCCGCCGGCCACGACCCCAGCGCCAGCGCGGTCCACGTGTACGACTACTTCGTGGTCTACAGCTCCACCTACCAGGTCCCCGTACTCTACTTCCAGGCCTCCCACCTCGGTACGCGGGCCTCGTGTGTCGTGTGCGTGTGTCGTGCAAGCTGCTCACATGTGTTCGCACGCACAGACGGTCGGATGCTGACGTGGGAGGAGGTGTGGGCCGACGTGCCCTCGCACCACCGAGACGAAGACATGCGATGGAACTTCATCACCCAGCAGGTACCCCTCGATGTGCATCGTGCATCGTGCTGGTTGTGTGTCTTGCCTGTGTTTCGTAGTTTCGCCATCTGCTCGACACGACCAATGACACGACACGACACACACACGACATGGCAGGAGCATCCAGTGACGGGGGTGCCGTGCTACCACATCCACCCGTGCGAGACGAAGGCCCTCATGACCAGCCTCACAGCTGACGCCTCCACCCCCAGCCCAAGCAGCAGCAACTACCTCATGGCGTGGCTGTCGGCCGTGGGACCCGTCGTGGGCCTCCACCTGCCGCTCACCGCCTGGCTGTCGCCCGCCTCTACCAATGCACCACCCTACCATAATTAATTATTTCAATATTGTTTATTTTCCTTTATTTATCTGTTTATATTTATGTATTTACAGTACGCCTGGTTTCACCTGGATTTCTGACCAGGATTGGCAACGACTGACTGAATTGAGAGCTGGACGATGAGATTGTTGATGCCCTCTACCAGGCCCGGCCGAATACTCGCCCACCACTCCACCGCAAGCTGCTGGCCAGACAACAACTCACCTGGCCCACACCACTACTTAAGGCAATTGCTACGGCCGTTGTTTGTTTTCCAATCCACTTGCCCAGACCACACGACATGAAGACGACGATGCATCAGTTGATGGCGGCGACGATGGTGATGGTGATGGTAATGATGGGGGCGACGGCACAGAGCGCGAGCTGCGGTCAGGGCCTCTTCAGCGACGCGAGCGGGTGCTGCCCGATGGCGATGGCCGGCGGGGCCTTCTACCGCGACGCCCGCGGGTGCTACCCGACCCTCACCTCCGTCGGCGTCCTCTACGCCGACTCCAACGGCTGCTACCCCAACGCCAACGTACACCTCCCACACCGCACGCACACGACACACACGACACACACGACACACACGACACATACACTCATACTGGTGTGGACACGTGCAGGGTACGTATGAGGTGCAGGGCGCGAACTGCACGACTCCGTGCCAGGTGCAGTGCCTCAACGCTACCACGCCGGCCAACGCCACGGCCTCGCCCTCGCCCTCTGCGAACGCCACGGCCTCGCCGGCCGCCAATGCCACCGCTTCGCCTTCGCCGGCGGCTAACGCCACGGCTTCACCCGCGGCCAACGCCACGGCCTCGCCGGCGGCTAATGCCACCTCTTCGCCTTCGCCGGCGGCCAACGCCACTGCCTCGCCCGCGGCCAACGCCACGGCCTCGCCCTCGCCCTCTGCGACGCCATTGGTCGGCGGCGCGGCCAATGTGACCGCGAGTTCGTTTCCGCCAGGCCCAATCATGAGGGCTCCGGCAGGGACTGACCCGTGACGTATCGTGTCGTGTCGTGTCGTGTCGTGCGGTGTCGCGTTGCGTGTGTGCGGTGGCGGCAGACCTGACGACTTGCGAGAGCCTCGATCGGAGCCCGCTGCCGTGCGACACCCCCATGCAGCCGTTCGAGATGATGCTGCTGGCCCTCCGCCCGCTGCAGCTCAACTGCAACTGCAACGGCACCACCGCCCTCCCCAACCAGCAGCCCCCCTCCGCCCCCTCCGTCAACGCCACGTCAGCCAACGCGACGGCGGCGGCGAATGAAACGATGGCGGCCAACGCGACGGCGGCGGCGAACGAAACGATGGCGGCCAATGCGACGGCGGCGGCAAATGAAACGATGGCGGCCAATGCAACGGCGGCGGCCAACGAGACGATGGCGGCGAATGCGACCACGTTCCAGGCGTCGGCCCAGGCGCAGGGGCAGGCCCTGACGATCGAGAAGATCTGCAGTGCCACCTGCTCGGCCAACCTCTGCAACGACACCTGCCTCCGCGTCTTCATTGCCGAGAACGCCACCGAAGCCACCAACGCCAACGACATCCAGGCACCAACCCTCCCTCTCGGCTGTCACACTTTGTTCGCTCACTCATGTCGTGTGTCGTGTGTCGTGTGTCGTGTTGTGTGCAGATTCTCAACTTTGCGCTGACGCTGGAGCTGTTGGACTCGACGTTCTTCGCGGAGGGGCTCAACAACTTCACCGCTGCGGACTTTGAGGCGGCGGGCTTCCCCAACACCACCTTCGACTTCATCACCCGCATCCGCGACAACGAGCTCGGCCACGCCGCCGCCCTCCAGTCCGCCATCGGGTCCGGACACCTACTCCCGCCTCTGCCACCACACCGCCGTTGACTTCATCATCTTTGTGTCGTGTGCGTGTGCGGTGGTGCGTGTGCGTGTGCGGTGGTGCGTGTGCGTGTGCGGTGAGTGCAGCTCGTTGGGCGGTACTCCCGTGCAGCAGTGCAACTACAGCTTCCCCGTCAGCAACGTGACCCAGTTCGTCGAGATCGCCCAGGTACGTCCCCTTCTCCACATTGAAAATGTGCCGAAAATAATGATAACTAAATGGCAATAACTAGGAAATAACATAAATAACCAAAAATAATAAACCAAAATAACGAAAACGAATAACGAAGTAGAATAAATGATTGCTGATGTGGTGGTTTGTGTGGGTGGCAGCGATTGGAGAACGTGGGCGTGAGCGCCTACGACGGGACGCTGGCCTTCCTGACGAGCCCGCAGCTGCAGACGACGGGCGCCACCATCGCCTCCGTCGAGGCCCGCCACGCGGCCTACCTCAACCTGCTCCGCGGCATGATCCCCTTCCCCGACGCCCTCGACACGCCCCTCCCCATCGCCACCGTACTCAACTCCCCCCGCACTCTCGCAGCCGCACACCACACGCCCTAACCCGTGTCGTGTCGTGTCGTGTCGTGTCGTGTCGTGTGTCGCGTGTGTGTCGTGGACAGGTTCTTGGGATTACGGACGCGTTTGTGGTGTCGTGCCCGGACGAGGCCAGCCAGCAGATGCTCGAAATCCTCCGCAGCCGCGGTACTGCCACGCCTGCGAACGCAACCCAGTCGTAGAGCGCGACGCTGCCCTGTGGTGGTGGTCTTCGGCCGAAGATGAAAAGGCCAATCGAACATTGATAAGTTTCGTTCGATCCGTTCCGCGAATGGGGGGCTGAGCTTAGGTCTACGGCGAGTCACAGGTGAGGAAGGAGCGGAGGCTGGGGCTGGGTGCGCTGCTCCCCTTGAGTCGCTTGAGCTGGTCCAGCTTGCCCGACAAGACGATCAGCTTGTCCTTGACCTATCGGTTGCGTGTAGTGTGAGGCGAGACTTTGTGGACACGACACGCACGACAGAGGGAGGAGGCGGTACGCGTGTGATGGCGAGGTTGAACCCGTGTATCTCTCGGATGCGCGCGTTGAGGGCCTTGAGGGCCACTGTGAGCCGCTGTCCCGCCTCCGAACGCAACACCCGCCCGCTCTACATCGTTACGTGTGTGCGGTGAGCGTGTTGCGTGTGCGGTGAGCGTGTTGCGTTTGGGGTGATGCAAGGAAATTGATATCGTGCGCACCATGGCGATGGCGGCAAAGTCGATGAAGTCGATCATGCACGACAGGAGGGCGTAGTCGGTGTCCGCCCCGATCTCGACGCCCGCCAGCATCGCAGACATGCGGTCCAGGCTCGCCTCGTCCCGCGCGCGGGCCTCCGCCTCCCCCTCCTCGAGCCCGCCGCCGCCATCGCCGCCATCGCCTCCGGCCACGGCCGGTACCGACTCGTTGGCGAGCACCGAGACCACGACGGCCGCGGTGGCTCCGAAGTGGTCCTCGAGCAGGGCGAGGGCCATCCGCTTGCGGAGCTGCAGGACCCGCGGCGAGGCGGCGGTCGGGAGGAGCGACAGCACGACCGCCTGGTTGGGCACGTGGCCGCCGTGGCCCGTCACCAGCAGCTCCGTCATCACCCGCCGGAGCTCCACCTCCTCTGTGCACCCACAGAACCAAACCACAAACGCACTCGTCAGCAGCCAGCGTGTGCGGTGTGTGCGGCGGATGACGTAAGGAAAGCACGGCGTACGGAAGAGGAGGGGGTCGGCGGGGGAGAAGACGGGGTGGTCGAAGATGGCGCAGAGGCACGCGCGGAGGGAGGCGTAGCAGCGCGACCCCACGCGACGGTCCTGGAGCAGCACCCCCACCCATCGCAGCATTGCCACCACGTCATGCTCCAGATACTCGCCCGGTCTACAACGAACACGCGACACACACACACACACCGCACGCACACGCACACGCACACGCACACGACAGACCAACGACACGACACGCATCAACGCAAAGACGAAAGAGTGAGAAGACTGATGGCAGAACGCACGCGCACACGCGCACACGCACCGGTGGCGGATGGCCCGGGCCATGTAGTCGAGGACGCGTTCAAGGTTGGCGACGGGGAATCGCTCCGGCGAGTCCGCCGACCGATGGTCCTCCGGTGACGACGAGTCGTCGTCGGCGTCGGGTGCGGTCGCTGCCCCGGAGGAGACTGAGGCGTCGGTGTCGAGCCGCGCGGCGCTGCTGAAAACATCGGCAGCGCCGTACCACCGCAGGACGTCCTCGAAGTCGCGGATCGACGCCACCCAAAGGCTCCGTGCTGCCTGTCGTTCCGATGAGTGTCGTGTGTCGTGTGTCGTGTGTCGTGTATCACGTGTGTGCTTTGTGCGTACTGTTCGTTTAGTGGCGGTTGCCTTGAGGGCTTTGCCGGCGGCCCAGACGATGTGTTCGTTGGCCGTTTCGAGGGCGGTGATGTGGAAGAGCCATCGCAGGAAGGACTCGGGCACGTCGCGGGTGGTCTTGACGAACCGCAGGCATTCGCCGCTTCCCAGAAAAAGAGGCCACGTGTCCTCTGCACGTGCATCCATGCCTATCCCGTCAGTACACACGATACGACCAACGACACGACACGACACGACACGACACGACACGACACGACACGACACGACACGACACGACACGACACGACACGACACGACACGACACGACACGACACGACACGACACGACACGACACGACACGACCAACGACACGACACGACACGACCAACGACACGACACACGCGTACCGTCGATCATACTCGGGAGGAGCACATCAGGATCGAGGGCACTCGGAGGTTCGGTCGCGGGCAATTTCTGCACAAAACACCCGGGCAGGCATGACACACGCATCAAGTCAGTCAGCACATACACGAGTCGGTCACCGCTCGAGCGATCTCTCTATTCGCACACATACCCACGGCCAGTGCGGAAACACGTCCAACCGGCGCTCTTGCCTGTCGAACTTGTCGCTCGTTCCTTGCGTCCTCTAAACACGTGCGCGTGTCGTGTGTGTGCGATTGTGTGTGTGTGTGTGTGTGTGGTGAAAATTTGAATCGGGCAAGCAGCGTCGACGGCGCGGGAATGCGAGGGAACCTGCTGGCGCAGGGCGGTCTCCTGCTGGATGAAGGCCAGAGTCTCCTCGTCGTAGCCGTTGCCCGTTTCGGCGTCGGCGTCAGCGTCCTGGTTTTCGACGAGGTCGGCCAACAGCTTGTTCACACTCCACTTACCCTCTGCTGACCTCCTGCCCGCCCGTGTCAGCGTGTGTGTGTGTCATGTGTCATGTGTCATGTGGGTGTGGGTGTGTGTCGTGTGTCAGCGTGTGTGTCGTGTGTGGCAGCGTTTGTGTCAGCGTGTGTCGTGCCGCTTTCTGGAGGTCACAGCGGGACGAGGGCTGGGCTTGGGGCGAGGGGCAGACGCGGCGGTGTCCTGGCGTCGTGGTCGTAACCGGCTGCTCACCGGTTTCGGTTCGATAGCGGCGGCGAACGCCGACGCCAATAGAAAGTCATCCTCCTCCGTCAGCGCCCGCCCTGAGTGTGGCGCGCATGTGGAGTGTGGTGCGTGCGTGCGTGCGTGTGTGCGTGTGTGTGGAATGTGAAGAAACGTATGTCAGAGTCTCGCACGCAATGTGAGGTGTGAGATGGGCGGTGTCGACGTCGCACGCGTACCACTTGTGGTGGTCGACGAGGTGTGTGGCTCCTCTTCCTCCTCCACCATGGTGCTGTCGAGGTCCTCCATAAAGTCTTCTCCCGGGGCGCAAAAGTCAGTCTTGACCGCACACGCGTGTGTCGTGTCGTGTTGTGTCGTGTGTAGCGCTGGGCACGAAGGATGGTACCGTTCAAGTCGAAGCTGTCCTCCCGCGACAGCTCGTCATCGTCGCTGCCTTCCTCTTCCCTGGCCAAGTGCCTCCCTTTTCGCTTGCTCTTCGGCGGGCTTCGCTTCTCGGCCTCTCGTTTCCGCTTCTTCGTCTTCTGCGTCTGGGTCGTCGTCGTCTTCTCCTTCTCCACCTCCGCCTCTTCCTTTCCTCCTCTCTTCTTCTTCTTCTTCTTCATCTTCTCTTCCTTGGCCTTCTCCTGCAGTTCTTCTTCATCGTTCTCTTCTTCATCGTGTTGAGTCTTCTTCTTGTCATCGTCGTGTAGAGGCTTCTTGTTCTTGTTTGTGTTGTTGTTGATGGTGGTGGTAGTGGTGGTGTTACGCCGCGTCGGCGTGCTGCCTGCGCCAGGCGTGGACTTGCTCGGGCTGGCGATCAGCTTGCCGCGACCCAGCACCAACGTCCTGTTGCCCCGCACATACGACGTCACGCCACAGGGCCAATCGAGAACATAAAATTGATTGAAAATCATGATCTGGATGTGTACCTGGGCGGAGTGGCTCGCGCTGGCGAAGAAGGCCGCGGCGTGCCCGTGGAGCGCCGGGACATCGCTTCTGGCAAGTCGTCGCGCTCCATGTTGTGCTACTCGTCTTCAGCCGTAAAATAAATACAAGAAATTATTGTCTGGTTTTCCTTTCATTTTATTATTTTCCTTTTATTTTTCTTTTTTACCCATTTATGTCCGCAACGGCGGTGGGTGCAACGTAGGGCGACGCCACTTGCTGCTGTTCGGGTCCTTCATCTTCTCCTTCTTGCTGTTGTTGTTGTTGTTCATCTACTTCGCCTGCTTCTGCTTCTGCTTCTGCCTCTTCGCCATCGGCCGATGGGTCCTGTTTGCTGTCGACATCGTCCAGGATCCAGCCATCGTCCTCCAGCTCCTCGAGGTCTTCCTCCTTCAGACTCGACCAGTTCACCACCACCGACACTCTCTTCTTTGCGAGCCTGTCGTGTCGTGTGTCGTGTGTCGTGTGTCGTGTGCGGTGTGTGCGTGTCAGCGAACATAAGAACGAAAAAGCGAAAAGCGAAAAACGAATAGATACCCGAGATCGAGCAGGTGGTGCGTGGCGTTGGGCGACCGGCCGCCGGTCATGGCGCTCTTGAGTCCGAGGGACGACTTGTTGCGCCACAGGCTGGCCTCGCCCTTGTCCGGCTTCACCGGCGGCGAGCGCGCCTCCTCCCTCCGAGACGGTGACCCCGACAGCCCGCGCGGCAGCGAACGCACCCAGCCTACGCCCACCACCAGCCACCACCACCGCCGCCGCCATTGAGCAGAGAAGATTGTTGAGATGATGAACTGTGATTGGTGGTGGCGACCGAAGCGTTTAGTGAGAGGGAACCTGGAGAGGTGGGCGCGGCGGGGGAGCCGGGCGAAGCGTTGGGTCCGACGGTGGTGGATCGTCGCTTGTGGAAGTTGGTCGAATTCGACCGCATGTAGATGCGCGAAGGCGGTCTCTCCGTTCCTGCGTGTGCGTGTGCGTGTGCGTGTCACGATTGTTCGCGCGTGTGCGAGTGCGGTGGCGTGGGTCATGCTGCAATTCGGGAGAGTCCGAAGAAGAGGCGCGTGTGGTACGTTGCCAGTCGAGATAGACCACGACGCAGGTGATGTTGTCCGTGGAGTGCTGATCCAGCGCTTCCCTCACCAGGGCGTCCGCCGCCATCTCCGCGCCTGAGAGATCATCAAAATCGTTAAGGTGGCGTGTGACATCAACCGATAGCACGGACTGTTTAAGGTGGTCGTCGCGGTTAAGGTGGTTGAGTGACGCACTATTGCCGGCCTTCTTGAGGGCAGCCACGATTTCGATGGCCGTGTCGTAGGCCACGTGGTCCCACAGGCCGTCACAGCCCATCACCACGAACTCGTCGTCCGGCCGCAATCGCATGCCCGAGATGTGAGGGTCGCAGCTCACAAAGTCTTCCGTCTGTCGTCCGTCGCTCTCCATCAGCAAGCGCACACGACACACGCGGCACACACGACACACACGACACGCATACAACACGCACTTGGACGGGTTTCTTGTATTCTCGATCGCCGAGGGCGCGAGTGACGGAGAGATCGCCGAACAGACGGCCGAAAATGACGGTACCGCCGAGGTTGTCGATGCGCTCCCTCTCCTTCTTCTCGCTCACCCGATGCTTTTCCGTCAACACCACCCCTGCGCGTGCCAAAGTAGTCGTCAGCGGCGCGTGCGGTGTGGGCGCGTGCGGTGTGTGCGCGTGCGATTGCGGTGTGTGCGGTTTGCGGAGAGACGAACCCTGGTACTGTTCGAGTGCGGGCTGCCATCGGGCCAATACGGCCTCGCAGTCGCCCACGTTGGCGACGAATAGGCGGTGGCCCACCACCATGCACGCCGCCACGCACGAACCGCCCACCTTCTCCATGCTCTTCAACTCCTTGATCTGCGCGTTGTATGCGTGTGTGGTGCGTGCGTGTGCGTGCGTTGTGTGCGTGTGCGTGTGCGTGTGCGTGTGCGTGTGCGTGTGCGTGTGCGTGTGCGTGTGCGTGTGCGTGTGCGTGTGCGGTTTAGTCGTCGCACAAAGACCAAAAGAAAGAAAACAATGAGAAGGAAGTGCTGACCTGGCCGATGTGAAGGCGTCCATCGCCCACGCCGCCATTGGATTTGTTCAACCGGCGCGCCGGCGGTGAGGTCACTACAGCCGCCGGTTGGGCTGATCGTCACAGACAACAGGACACGCACGGAGCACGACACACGCGTCAGCAACCAATCAGATGAGGAATGTGGGGAGAAGTTAACTGTGCCCACCTGGTGATTGGCTCTCGGAAACGGCGTCGACGTCGAGACTCGCGGCGCCTCTCTCTGCAGCCGCAGCGGCTGCCAGTCCGGGATCCGGAGTGGCGAGGATGACCTCATCCGCCTTCTTAAACCCCTCCTTCAGCGCCTCTGTACGACACGCATGTGCCACGTCAGCAAACGCCACGCGCGGCATTGGGTTGGAGGTGGAGAGGAGGAGCGGCCGCCGCTGAACCTTGAAAGTTGCCTTCGGCGAAGGCGGTGGTCCCGGCCACCTTCAACGGCAGGACCTCTGCGCAGATGTTGGCCGCCGTCTTGCCTGGGCATGCCCACCACCCAGACCGCATTCAGGACACATTCCATGGGTTGTGGGTTGGGGTTGGGGGAAGAGAGCGAGGAGCGCACCCGCGTGTCCGTCGCACACGGCGTAGAAGGAGAGGCAATCGTTGGGGAATTGCGTGGGCGCCTGCCGGCCCTTCCTCAGATCCCGCCACGGCGCACCTTGCCTGGCCATTCGCGCCATCAGCGACAACACACGACACACGCACCACACACACGACACGATTGACACCTATCATGCACGGCATGGGCGTCCTCCATCGTCTCGCGACACCCGATGTTGGAGGCCGCGCCACCCTGACAGACGACATGATTGAGATAGCGTGCGTCGTGTGTGTGTGTGTGTGTCGTGTGTGTCGTGTAGTTCACACCAACGTCAGCAACAGAGAAGAGCAAGGAAGAGAGAGGAGGGCGCACGTGAGTGGCGAGGAGGTAGGGCTGAGGCCGAGCCGGCGCGAAGACAGCGGCCGGTCGGCCGGCCTGGGCCGCCAGCGGACGAAATCGCTCCTCGCCGGGCGAGGAGTGGGGCGAGGAGGAGGGCGAGGCGGCCGAGGGGAGGTGGAAGCGGACGCCCGGGAAGGGCGGGGAGAAGCCCCCGGAGGCCAAGGCGTCATCTTCATCATCTTGTCGTTGTTGATGATGAGCTTTGGTGTCCTCGTCTTCGCTCCCGGTGTGGCTCTTCCGCCCGTTGGAGTGCGGGGAGAGGGGCGGCGTGGTCACGTCGTGGTGGCGAATCCCCGGAAACGGAACGTCCGCCGATTCCTCGCCACCCACGCGACTTCCGCCCTTCCTCTTCAGCACGCCCTTCATCTTATTTTATATTATTTTATCCCTCTATTTCTCTCTTCCCTCCTTCGTTCTTTACGTTGATTTTACGCGTCGCTTTCGTTCTTCTTTTATCTCTATCGCTTTCGTTCTTTTTATCTTTGCTCCTCCGTGAGTTGAGGTTCGCTCACAGGGCCAGTGGAAAAAGAGAAGCGTTCGAAGCGTTTCCGAGGTGGGAGGGACGATCGGGTGTCCCTTCTTGTTGTCTCCCAGTTTATGAGTTCCCTCAATATTACCCAGTGGCAGGATTTATCCGGACATAATTATTGCATTTTCTTTTGGGATTTCTTTCCTACCGCTGAGTTGGATTACCCATCGATTTGTTGTAGATTGCTGAGGACGGTGCAGCACCCCTCTTTCCTCACATCATTTCAGTATAGATCAATAGATAGATATATAGAGATGAGGCGTGCGACTTCCTCCCTTTCGGCCGTCCCGGCTCTCCGTACCACCGGCATGCGGGCGACCTCTTCGCTCTTCACTTCCTCCTCATCGGCGGCCATGCTCAAGAGCAGGACTCTTCACTCTTCAGTCCCGCGCCAAGGCGACCACGGTGGTCTCTCGCAGGTTAGAGAGCTCTCATTTATATTATTCCGCCCCCCCCCCATCGGCAATTTCATCTATGTCGTAATGAAATGTGTGATTATTTGTCAAGTTGTGGTGCTCCATTTCTACCCCCCCCCCCACCCGAGGAATGATTGACTCGATGGTTAATCATTTGTGTGTGGGCGAGTGCAGCACCGAGACACGCCTGACAACACCATCGACACGCCGTTCGACTTCACCGAGGCCAACACCGTCGAGATTAAGAAGATCCTGGCCAAGTACCCGGTCAACTACAAGCAGGCGGCCACCATCCCGCTGCTCCACCTGGCTCAGTACCAGACCGGCGGCTGGGTGCCTCTCGCCGCCATGAACAAGATCGCCAAGATCCTTGAGATCCCGCCCATGAAGGTCTACGAGGTCGCCACCTTCTACACCATGTTCAACAGGTACACAACGCACTACGAGCTCTTCTTCTCTTCCTCTTCTTCTTCTTCTTCCGCTACTCGAGAGCTTTTGCAAAAGCTGATGGTTGGCGTGTAGGACGAAGGTGGGCAAGTACCACGTGCAGCTGTGCACCACGACGCCGTGCCAGCTGGGCGGCTGCGGCTCGACCGTGATCCTCGAGACCATCAAGAAGCACCTCAACATCGGAGTTGGAGGTATCGTTGGACACCGCCCCCCAACCACCCCAAACAATACCATGAAGCCTGGTGTGATGTCTCACCACCTTCACCCTCTCCCGCGCGATCGAGCAGAGACGACCGCCGACGGCCTGTTCACCCTGACCGAGGTCGAGTGCCTGGGTGCCTGCGTGAACGCCCCCATGCTCCAGATCGGCGACGACTATTTTGTACGTTCCCTATCCTGGCGGGCGTGTGTGCGTGTGTGCGTGTGTCGTGTGTCGTGCGTGTGCGTGTGCGTGTGTGCGTGTGCGGTTGTGTGTGATCGTGTGCGAGTGTGCGCTGACTTACTGGGGACTATGGGGCGATGCGCAGGAGGATCTCACGCCTGAGTCTACGGTGGCGCTGTTGGAGACGCTGAAGGCCGGAAAGACGCCCAAGGTGGGTCCCCAGACCGGCGGCCGCAAGAACTGCGAGGGTCCGCAGGGCAAGACCACCCTCTTCGCCGCCCCGGCCGGCCCCTACTGCCGACCCGACCTTGAGACCTGCGCTTAAGACTCGCGAGCTCGACCCCGCCATACTACTAGCCCTCCCACTCTGTACGAGCGTCAATGGGAACACAACATGTTTCTTTCATTTAACACATTTTATTATTTCTTCTTATTTGTTTCTGCAAGCTGCATTTCAGCCAACCACGTGTGCGGTACCATTTCCATTTTCGTCCTTCCACGTTCCTATTCTGGGTTTCGCGACCGTTGAGGACGCAGGAAGGGAGAGGGAACTCTCGCGAGCGGAGGAGCAAGGCCAGCCAGAACAGAAAGAAACGTTACAGCGCCGCCCCCTCGGTTTGGGCTGATCAACCGCCACCGTCTTGAGGCATCACGACAGCTGGGAGTGAGTGCCGCCCTGCCGACCACCCAACTCTCTCCGGGCGCAGCCCCCCCCCACAAGGACTGTCACATCCGCCACCATGGTGCGCTGCCCTCATCTTGCCAGGCCGACATGTGGGCTGTTGCGCTCACCTGATTTCTTGGGGTGCGGTGAGCAGAAGAAGAGCAAAGACAGCGGGGAGAAGAAGAAAGAAGAGAAGTTGCCGCGGCCTTCCCTGCTCGAGGTGCTGGAGAACCGGGAGCTGGCCCTCAGCTTCCGCCAATTCCTCCACAAGTGGTACTCCAACGAGTACGACCACTCCCTATTCTATTTATTGTTTCAATTCTGTTCGTTGGTTATTCTATTCTGCAAATAAGAAAAATAATATTATTTAACTTATAAATAAGAATAATATAACCACAAGGCTGACCACATAACGGCTGTGCTCCGTTCAGGAACCTGGCGTTTTGGGTGGCGGTGGAGGACTACAAGGGCCTGCCGCGAGAGGAGCGTAAGAAGCGCGCCGACGAGATCTACGGCAAGTACTTCCGCCCCAACTCTGATTACGAGGTAACTAGCCTTCCTTCCTGGGACGCAAGTGGACACCTGGTGTTGGTGGTGGAGAGATAATATTCTTTTATTTTGGCCCTACCTGCATCGAACGAATACAAACATCGGATGGCAGATCAACATCACGAACGACCAGAAGCGGCAGTTGGACGCGTCGTTGGCCGGAGCGAATCCGGACGTGTTCAACAAGATCCAGCATTCAATCTTCAACCTTCTCGAGACTGACTGCTTCCCGCGCTTCCTCGACAGCGACCTGTACAAAGAATACGAACAAGGTTCGCACGGTTCACACGTCAACAACCCCTCCCCCTCTCTGGCCTCTTGGTTGTGTTGAATGACACGCGCCACATGCACCACACTCGGTGCGACACGCGCAATACCGCACCGACCAGGGGTGCTGAACCAGAAGGGACGGAAGAGGAAGGACTCGAAGAAGGTGAAGAAGAAGCTAGAGGCCCCCAACCCCGCCAACCGGGAAGTGCGAAGCGAATCTCTCATCATGCTCGAACGATACGCGCAGAGCCACGAACGATCATGAAGAGAGATTACACCCTTTAAAACGTTGGCCGCCATCATCTTCGCGGACACGTGGTGGGGTATAGAAAAGGCCTAACTGCCTCGGCCTCCTCCAGAAAAGGCCTAACTGCCACACGTGTGGCCGGCAGAGAGCAACGGGGTCCCAATCCTGGCCACCCAAAAGGGTACCTACCACCGCAGTGGTGGTGGTGGCTTGCCTAACAGCCTGCTCGGTCACGGCGGCCTTGCAGGCCCCCCCCCTACTATCTCTCAACGGCAGCTTCCGCGGCCACAGAAAAGAAGGAAAGAAAAAGAAAAGAAAAGAAAAGAGAACGAAAAAGCGCCGGAGGGCACGTCGCTCGCGCTTGAGGGCCGCCATCCGAGGACCTCGAACTCGGGCACCAGCGTCCGCTTCTTCTTGGTCTTCTTCACTTCGTGGCTCGTGGACGACTAGTCATCATGGTGAAAAGAGAGAGAGAGAGAGAAGTGCGGTGAGGAGAGCTGCGCGATCATCGCACGCAACACAGGATCTCTCCCGACGGACGTACCCGAACTTGCCGTTCCTGAAGAGGACGGCGTTGGCTGCGGTCCTCTGGTGCTCCTGTGCCCGCTTCCGCTCGAGCAGCCGGAAGTGGAACTGCTGCTTTTCTGCAAGGAGGCACCAAAAGAGTGAGCCTTTCTCGTGTGTGCGTGTGTGCATGTGCATGTGCGAGTGGGGGGAAGAAGCCCTCCTCCTCCTGCCCGTTGACGAAGCACTACTGGAGCATGTACCACCTGCACCTCTTCCCCCCAGCTTCAGCGCCTGGTGGTACCACCCGGTCTTCCTTTGGCGCAACGACGATGTATCAAGTGGAGACTCTAATATCACACACGTCCATGAAGTCAGCGTCGTGGCAGAGCGTGAGTTGTGTGTGCGTGCGTTGGTGTGTGTGTGTGTGTTGTACGGATTATACCAGATTGGTGGCGCCCATGTTGTTGAGCTTATTCGGCAGGTTGGCCAATCACTGCAGGCGTCCTTGTCCTTGGCCTTGCGCGCGTCCTCGGGCAGCTGAATGTTGGGCGTGTGCACGTAAGAAAAGAACATCAGAGAGAAAGAGAAGAGAAGCGCCAACGTACAGGCATGCTTGAGAGACATGGCTGGCCCAGCTCCTCTTCCTCTTCGTCACCAGCGCTCCCCAGGCTGCTGTGCGGTGTACACCACCACACGACACAAGGGTAAGAAAAAGAGTGTTGCACGACACACACGCACGACACACACCACGCCACACGCACGACAGAGGAGGAGGTGGGTGCCTGGGTCCGGTCCCCTACCGCGACCACCTCTTCCGGGTCGACGCCCAGCACACCGAGCACGCCCACGCCTTCCTGTGCGCGTGCCACCCATAACCGCCGCCTCCACCCATAACCGCCGCCGCCTCCACCCATCACCGCCGCCGCCACCCATAACCGCCACCCGCCGCCGCCGCCTCCACCCATAACCGCCGCCACCGCCACCCATCACCGCCGCCTCCATCCATAACCGCCGCCACCAATACCCACTTCCTGTGCGCGTGCCACCCATAACCGCCGCCACCACCCATAACCGCCGCCGCCGCCACCCATAACCGCCGCCGCCGCCACCCATCACCGCCGCCTCCATCCATAACCGCCGCCGCCGCCTCCATCCATAACCGCCGCCACCGCCCATAACCGGCGCCACCGCCACCCATCACCGCCGCCACCATCCATAACCGCCGCCACCACCCATAACCGCCGCCACCACCCATAACCGGCGCCACCGCCACCCATCACCGCCACCGCCGCCTCCACCCATAACCGCCGCCGCCGCACCCATCACCGCCGCCTCCATCCATAACCGCCGCTNNNNCCCATAACCGCCGCCGCCGCCACCCATCACCGCCGCCTCCATCCATAACCGCCGCCTCCACTCATAACCGCCGCCGCCGCCACCCATCACCGCCGCCTCCACCCATAACCGCCGCCGCCGCCACCCATCACCGCCGCCGCCGCCGCCGCCATAACCGGTTGTGTTAGAGCTCTCTCTTGTGGCTGGCCAAGTGCAGCGCCAAGTGTGCCCCTACCCCTCGCGCGCGGGCGTCTGGTGAGTGCACCCGCGTGGGTGCAGCCAGCCATTCGCCCGTTTTCCCTCCACATTCCACTCCCCGGCTCCTCCGTCTGTTACCCACCTCGACGAATTTTGCACCATTGAGTTTGGCAAACGACAACAATATATTGCAGACAGCAGTGGCGGGTATTGGTGTAGGTCTGGATGGCGCGGACGCCCTCGCGGTCTTCGAGTTCGATGAGGCGGTCGTGGCGGTCGGCCAGCCCGGCCTCGGCCTCGTCGGTGGCAAAGTGCGCGGCGAGCGGGACCGGCTGCTTCTTGTACAGACCCACCATCCCCGCCACCGCCGCCGCATCAAAGCACGCCGGACGCTGCACGTCACCACACACACACACACACGCTTGTGAGTGCGGCCGCACACGCGCAACCGCACACACGCAACCGCACACGGACCTTGTCGAGAAGCTTGACGAGGGCAAAGAGGAGTTCGGTGACGAAGGCGGGTCGCTGGCCGCCGAGCAGCCGCTCACACCGTCGGACGACTCCAGCAGATCGAGCGCCCCCGACGTGCTCAGCTGGTCGGCCATCCTGCGTGCGCACACACGGCACACGAACACATGGCACACACGGGGTCAGAGGGAATGGTTAAGGTGGTTGTGTGTGGTGGGGGGGGGGCGAGGGTACCCTCGTGAGGCGCGGTGACGATGGGAGGCGCCGCGCTGGCGCGAGTGGGGCTCGAGCGGGCACGACATGCGGTAGAGCTCGGCCTCGCTCACGTGGTCCACCTGGCTGCGGAAGTAGGGCACTGGAGCACGGGGATCTCGGTGAGGCAGAGTAGGGCGAGGTCTGGAAGTGCTGCAGCAGGTCCTTGATGCTCTCCGCCTTGAGCCGCCGCTTCTCAACAAAATCTGCGCGTGATTGTACCGAGATAGGGATACGGGGGAATGGTGGGCGGGACTGAGGCCCGGATGGCGGTGCGGAGGAAGTGTGCTCGGAGAGGTAGGCAAGGGCGAGCTCGTAGGCGGCGGTGGGCGCGAGGAGGGCGGACGCGGGCGAGAACGAGGCAAAGGTGGCGAAGACGGTGACGCTGACGTCGAACGCCGCCTGATATGTGTGCATGTCGAGCGTTAGTTGCGTGCGTGTGTGTGTGCGTGTGTGTGTGTGTGTACCTCGTCGCGCACGGTGTCGTCGTCGTCTTCGAGCAGGCGCACAACGATCGCCCACGCGGTCAGCGAAGTCTGCTCGAGTGCCTGCTCGACCTCCTTGCCTGCTCATTCACTCACCCGGGTATAAGACGAACGCGTCGTGCGTGTGCGTGTGCGATGAA
>NW_004457712.1:891296-893124 GCF_000313135.1 Acanthamoeba castellanii str. Neff | reverse complement strand
CCCAACTCTCTCCGGGCGCAGCCCCCCCCCCACAAGGACTGTCACATCCGCCACCATGGTGCGCTGCCCTCATCTTGCCAGGCCGACATGTGGGCTGTTGCGCTCACCTGATTTCTTGGGGTGCGGTGAGCAGAAGAAGAGCAAAGACTGCGGGGAGAAGAAGAAAGAAGAGAAGTTGCCGCGGCCCTCCCTGCTCGAGGTGCTGGAGAACCGGGAGCTGGCCCTCAGCTTCCGCCAATACCTCCACAAGTGGTACTCCAACGAGTACGACCACTCCCTCCCTATTCTATTAATTGTTTCAATTCTGTTGGTTATTCTATTCTGCAAATAAGAAAAAGAATATTATTATTTAACCACAAGGCTGACCACATACCGGCTGTGCTCCGTTCAGGAACCTGGCGTTTTGGGTGGCGGTGGAGGACTACAAGGGCCTGCCGCGAGAGGAGCGTAAGAAGCGCGCCGACGAGATCTATGGCAAGTACTTCCGCCCCAGCTCCGATTACGAGGTAACTAACCTGCCTTCCTGGGCTGCAAGTGGACACCTGGTGTTGGTGAGAAAATCTTCTTTATTTTGACCCTACCTGCACCGAACGAATACAAACATCGTCAGATAAACATCACGAACGACCAGAAGCGGCAGTTGGACGCGTCGTTGGCCGGAGCGAATCCGGACGTGTTCAACAAGATCCAGCATTCCATCTTCAACCTTCTCGAGACTGACTGCTTCCCGCGCTTCCTCGACAGCGACCTGTACAAAGAATACGAACAAGGTTCGCACGGTTCACACATCAACAACCCTCCCCCCTCTCTGGCCTCTTGGTTGTGTTGAATGACACGCGCCACATGCACCACACTCGGTGCGACACGCGCAATACCGCACCGACCAGGGGTGCTGAACCAGAAGGGACGGAAGAGGAAGGACTCGAAGAAGGTGAAGAAGAAGCTAGAGGCCCCCAACCCCGCCAACCGGGAAGTGCGAAGCGAATCTCTCATCATGCTCGAACGATACGCGCAGAGCCACGAACGATCATGAAGAGAGATAAACCATTTACACCCTTTAAAACGTTGGCCGCCATCATCTTCGCGGACACGTGGTGGCGTATAGAAAAGGCCTAACTGCCTCGGCCTCCTCCAGAAAAGGCCTCGGCCTCCTCCTGGTTCGAGCTGACGTGGCCTCCCACGTGTGGCCGGCAGAGAGCAACGGGTCCCAATCCTGGCCACCCAAAAGGGTACCTACCACCGCAGTGGTGGTGGCTTGCCTAACAGCCCGGTCACGGCGGCCTTGCAGGCCCCCCCCCATGCTATCTCTCAACGGCAGCTTCCGCGGTCACAGAAAAGAAACAAAGAAAAAGAAAAGAAAAAGAAAAGAAAAAGAGAACGAAAAAGAGAACGAAAAAAGCGCCGGAGGGGCGCAGCGGGTGCCGGCCACGTCGCTCGCGCTTGAGGACCGCCATCCGAGGACCGCCATCCGAGGACCGCCACCCGAGGACCTCGAACTCGGGCACCAGCGTCCGCTTCTTCTTGGCCTTCTTCCCTTCGTGGCTCGTGTGGACGACTAGTCATCATGGTGAAAAGAGAGAGAGAAGTGTGGTGAGGAGAGCTGCGCGATCATCGCACGCAACACAGGAGCTCTCCCGACGGACGTACCCGAACTTGCCGTTCCTGAAGAGGACGGCGCTGGCTGCGGTCCTCTGGTGCTCCTGTGCCCGCTTCCGCTCGAGCAGCCGGAACTGGAGCTGCTGCTTTTCTGCAAGGAGGCACCAAAGAGTGAGCCTTTCTCGTGTTTGCGTGTGCGTCGTGTCATTGCGTGGCGTACCTTTGATTTCAG
>NW_004457712.1:889066-891204 GCF_000313135.1 Acanthamoeba castellanii str. Neff | reverse complement strand
GTACTGCATGATGAACACGGAGATGTCAATCACGATCTTGACCGACGCCTCGTCGAGCCCCTTGTGGAGCGGGCACTTGAGCGGGCTGTCGGAGTAGGTGGTCAGGACGTCGGCGGCCGTCATGCCCGGCGTGGGGTTGATCTTCTCCTCCTTGGTGCGCTCCTCGATGTTGAAGTGCTTGGTCGCGTACTCGGCGAGCGGGTAGCGCTTGACGTTGCTCGACGGCGCGTAGACGGTGCGGGTGTCGGTGTCGGCCAGGCCGCCGCTCGAGTTCAACTGCTGATAGTAGGCCCGGCTGTTCATGCGCGCCACTCCCTTCATCTCCGTGGGCTTGGCCACACCGCCTGTACACATCACACAGCACGACACGACACGACACGACACGACACGACACGACACGCAACATGACACGGCCACGTCAGCATCGTTGATCGTCACCATCGCGGCGTGGCTTGTTGGCTCAGATCGGCCAGACGCACCGCTTTGTTCGCTTTCGTCGCTGCTGGCCAGTCCTCCGTTCTACATTGGGTGAGTCAACACGTGTTAAGTGTGTGTAGTATGTGTGTGTGTGTGTGTGTGTGCGGTGCAGCACCATGAGCCGCTGTTTCAGGGATGGCGCGCGCGGCGACTCGGCGTAGTCCTTGCCGGTGCTGCCCGGTTTGAGAATGAGGACCTCCACGTTGTCCTTGGGGAACTGGCCGACCTTGTCTGTGCTCGCAGCACCGCGAGAGCGAAAGAAACACACAATTAAAGTGTGGTAGGGGTGTGTGTGTGTGTGTGTATGCGTGTGTGGTGTGTGTGTGTGTGTCAGTGACGCTGATGAGCCACATGATGTCTACCGACGGCTTACCTTCGATTTTGCCCTTCCACCATCCGGAGGCATCCCTGGAAATGATGGTGACGATCTCGCCCTTGTGGAACGAAAGAAGGCTCCGGTCCCTCCGGCAGATAGTCCACCACAGCCCGCGCCACCCTGTGAACAACAAACGTCGTTCGTCCAGAAAGAGCAGTGAGCCTAGCTTCGTCAACCAACCCACACCGCGGACCCAAGCAAACTACGTACCAAGAATCCTCTCGCAGCCAGAACATGTAGTCTTCCATGATGCTGGCCATTTCGACTCCCTGAAAGCGTGCAACAGCACACGGGAGCGCGCGGTGAACAAGGGGTTCTATAACATTGGGCGTCCCAGGCCTTGGCGACGCGCGCGCGCGGGGAGGGGTACCTCCAGGGTGAGGAATTTGATCGCCCCCGTTTCGGCCGTGGTGGTGAGGGTGCAGGAATTGACGGGTGAAGCTGATCTCGTACACGTCCCAGTAGGGAACGCGCCGCAGTTTTTGCCTAAGAGGCTGCACGGGTAGTGAGTGGTGAGCTCTGTCAATATCGCACGCACGTGTTTCGTGTGTGTGTGTGTGTGTGTGGCTAAATTACTGGGAGACGGGATCGTAGATTGACAGCCCGGGGATGCCGATGCCCACTACGCACTCGTCGGGTAAGTCCAGATCCGACGTCTCCAGCTTCACCGAGCGGAACACGCTCTGCACGCACGCACGACACGGCATGACACAAGGTTGTGTGAGTTGAGTGACTTGCGCGTGGGGGGGGGCAAAGAGGAATCAGCCAAGAGAGCAGCAGATGCTCTTTTGGGGGGGGGGTATTGTCGAACCAGTCGTAGAAGGGCAGCTCTTTCGCCAGTTTCAGATACTGGGATGAGAATGTTGTTGTCATCGTCCTTGATTGTTTGAGACACGCAACGTCAGTAAGCTTGATTGAGCAAACACCAGAACACACAGAACACACGACACACACGACACACACACGACACACGACACACGACACACACACACACACACGACATCTCTGCTCGTCGAATAGCAGGTGGGTACCATCTTCATCCTCTTGATCTTTGCTACTTCGGTTTCGATGAGGATGCCCCACTCACCGGCAGACTTGGTGGCCATATGTGCCGGAGGCACCAGCGAAGGCACACTGCATCCGACCGGGCGAAGAAAAGAAGTTCAGCATCCACAACCCACACCAGCCCACACACCGGACAAACAGAAAATGATGGTCGCGCGGCCAGTGACGCGTCCAAGGGGCAAGGGCCGTACATGCTGCCCGGGTTGGTTGCGAGGGTCTG
>NW_004457712.1:876640-888952 GCF_000313135.1 Acanthamoeba castellanii str. Neff | reverse complement strand
CTATTAGTCGTGTTGTGTGTGTGTGTGTGTGTGTGTGTTGTGTGCGTGCGGTGGAGAAGAGGTACTTGAATCCAGGTGCCGGGGAGGGAGTAGAGCCCGGGGTGGGCGCAGGACAGGAGGTTCTCGGAGAGGGCCTGGAAGCCCCCAGGTACGACTTCTCCAGGGCGCCCCTGTGGCGCGAGGACAGCATGATGTGCATGCACAGGTCGCCGGCCTCCTTGATGCCCTTCTCGGCCATCACCCACCTGCACCACCACCACCACCTCGTGAGTGTTTTTCATGTTAAGGCGGCGCCCAATGGGGCGGCGAGGAGGGTTGTTACCTACCTCTTTTCTGATTGGGCGAGGGCACGGGCACGGCGTTGACGAGGGAGCCGAGCAGGAGGCCCACCTCCTTGATGGAGAGCCATGCGCAGACCGCCAGGTACTGACCCTGCGGCGTCCCGGTATTCGATGTCGCTCTCGCCCCCAATCACGCCACTCACCTCATACTCCTGGGCGCACGACACACGACACACGACACACACACACGTCACACACGACGCGACACGCGTCAGATATGGCGGTGCGCTGGTGTGGAGGTGCGAGCGGTGAGTTCGGACCTCGGGGATGGTCTGGGCGGAGGTGAGGCCCTCGGGGGCTGATGCTCGCGGACACGTGATGGGCAGCACGAGGTTGGTGGCCTTGCGGGTCAGGCAGGCCAGCAGGCGGCCGAGCAGGAGGCGCCGCCAGTCGGCGATCTGCTTCGATCCACCACCGTCGGTCGAAGCGTCGACGTTGGTGGCCTTGAGGGTCTTGAAGTTGACGTCCTGGATCATGTGTAGCGGATGGCCAGCAGCCGGGCCGTGGATGGGCGTGCGCTGCGACGCGCCCACCAGGTGGTCCACCGACGCGCACGCGATGTGGCGCTCCAGCTGACTGATCGTTTCGCTGAAGAAGAACTGCGACGGCGCTGCGACTGCGATGTGTACACACGCCTGGCTCAGTGAGCGCCACCTTAAACCGCTCAATAATAATAATAATAATAATTGAAATGACACCAATAATAATACATAAATAAATAAATAAATAAATAAATAATTCTGTGGCGTACATTCGTTCGTGCGGGTTGAAGGAGGGAGCGAGTGGGCCAGATGCGGCGTGACGGACTCCTCGCCTCACCTGGATGTGTACCAGCCCAGGGGCAGCACATACTACTTGGTGAGGATGAGCCTGAACACCAGACAGCTCGGTATCCGTCTCCCGGGTCTGCACACGCGGCACGGCACGGCACGGCACGACACGCGCCACACGGTGAGTGACTGCAGCTGACCATTGGAAAGGAATGTGCGTGGTGGAATGTAAGGCGTACGCGGGGCGGCGAGTTCATCATCCAGAGCGCCCAGCGCATGAGCGAGGCCACCTTGGCCGGGTCGTCGGAGAAGCCGGGCAGGGGCGAGGGGAAGGCGGCGAGCACCGTGGAGGCGCTGTGGCGCAGCGGAGTCGATGTCGTCCCACAGGGTCAGCACCAGCGCCGCCGTACTCACGGGCGCGTAGGCATCCCACGACGACAGCTTGCCGTAGAGCCGCCCTCCTTGTCTGCTCATCACACGCACACACCGCACACACCGCACACCGCATAATCGCACGCGCGTCCGCTTCGCACGCATCTGCGTTGCACCGTCCGCCCGCAAGTGAGCACAGAGCCACATCATCAAGACAGCACTCGCGAAGACACGACCAACGACACGACACACGACACACGTACGGCGTTCGGGGGGGGGGCTGAGCCGGTGGTGGTGGTGGTGGACGCGATCGTCAAAGGAGTCGTGGTGGCGGCCATTGCCCGGCGCATTGGAGAAGCTGGTCCGTCGCAGGGTGGCGCCGGCCTGGGCCGCAGCCGTCGCCCTGGCGCTGCCGCCGCGCCATGATCCGTGCGGACCCGACAACGCGCCTCTGGTGGGTGGGATGTGGTGGCGACCAATGTGGGAGGTGGCGTCGACGACGAGCTGCAGTTGTTGTAAGCGGCCGAGACGGTGAAGCTGCCGCGCCCCATGTCACGTTGAGGACGTTGAGGGCGTTCTTACCGGTCGGCCAAGAGCGACGAGTTGGCGGCCGTCGATCTCCTTCTGCTGCATGCCCTCATTCATCGCCGCGCCGCGGTGACCGCACCAATGTCCATCTGTGCACCGATGAAAACAGTTCAGCTCAGTTCAGTGGTTCGAGCGTCGCCGTCTGCGGTGTGGAGCGTTACCCGAATGGCCGCGAACTCGACCTGCGAGGGCGCAAAGTGGCGCGCGCCGGCGGCTCGCAGACGATCGAGCCGGCCCACGCCCGAGGCTGCCAGGCGCGACAAGTCCTGTCGTGTTGTGTCGACCACACAACAATATAGCGCACTCGTGCGTCAGCTGCAAAAAGAACGAAACGAAACAAAAGAACGAAACGAAAGAAGACTACGGGACCGCGAGAGGTAACATACCTGTGCGCACCTTCTCGTTCTTGCAGTCGTCCGGCGTGAGCTTGGTGTGCAGGTGCAGGAAGTCGAGCAGGTAGGGGGCCGAGCGCGCGCGAAGGGTTGAACAGACCGCAGCAAATCGAGATCAGCTCCAGTCCCTTCACTTGGCTCGCCCTGTGGTGTGTGCGCGTCGTCGGTTGGCCGTCAGCGAAAGTAGGGGGGGGGAAATTGGCTGCAGCTGATGACGGAAAGAGTTGATTAAGAGGGGGGGGGCGTACGGCTTGGGGTTCTTGTTGGTCTGCCGGAGCATCTGGCAAAAGATCTCCTCCCTAATGTTGGGCCTGTCGATGCCGGGCTGACAGATCTTGGTCATCAACTATGTGGGATTGAATTACACGCACACGAAAAGACAATACAATGTGAGCCCCCCAACGTGTGTGTGTGTGTGTGTTGTGTGTTGTGTGTGTGTTGTGTGTGTGTGTTGTGTGTGGTACCGTAGGGGGTCTTCTTGGAAGGATAGTCGCCCATGTACTGCATGATGAACACGGAGATGTCAATCACGATCTTGACCGACGCCTCGTCGAGCCCCTTGTGGAGCGGGCACTTGAGCGGGCTGTCGGAGTAGGTGGTCAGGACGTCGGCGGCCGTCATGCCCGGCGTGGGGTTGATCTTCTCCTCCTTGGTGCGCTCCTCGATGTTGAAGTGCTTGGTCGCGTACTCGGCGAGCGGGTAGCGCTTGACGTTGCTCGACGGCGCGTAGACGGTGCGGGTGTCGGTGTCGGCCAGGCCGCCGCTCGAGTTCAACTGCTGATAGTAGGCCCGGCTGTTCATGCGCGCCACTCCCTTCATCTCCGTGGGCTTGGCCACACCGCCTGTACACATCACACAGCACGATACGACACGACACGACACGACACGACACGCAACATGACACGGCCACGTCAGCATCGTTGATCGTCACCATCGCCGCGTGGCTTGTTGGCTCAGATCGGCCAGACGCACCGCTTTGTTCGCTTTCGTCGCTGCTGGCCAGTCCTCCGTTCTACATTGGGTGAGTCAACACGTGTTAAGTGTGTGTAGTGTGTGTGTGGTGTGTGTGTGTGTGTGTGTGTGTGGTGCAGCACCATGAGCCGCTGTTTCAGGGATGGCGCGCGCGGCGACTCGGCGTAGTCCTTGCCGGTGCTGCCCGGTTTGAGAATGAGGACCTCCACGTTGTCCTTGGGGAACTGGCCGACCTTGTCTGTGCTCGCAGCACCGCGAGAGCGAAAGAAACACAATTAAAGTGTGGTAGGGGTGTGTGTGCGTGTGTGTGTGCGTGTGTGCGTGCGTGCGTGCGTGTGTGGTGTGTGTCAGTGACGCTGATGAGCCACATGATGTCTGCCGACGGCTTACCTTCGATTTTGCCCTTCCACCATCCGGAGGCATCCCTGGAAATGATGGTGACGATCTCGCCCTTGTGGAACGAAAGAAGGCTCCGGTCTCTACGGCAGATAGTCACCACAGCCCGCGCCACCCTGTGAACAACAAACGTCGTTCGTCCAGAAAGAGCATGAGCCTAGCTTCGTCAACCCACCCACACCGCGGACCCAAGCAAACTACGTACCAAGAATCCTCTCGCAGCCAGAACATTGATCGCCCCCATTTCGGCCTTGGTGGTGAGGGTGCAGGAATTGACGGTGAAGCTGATCTCGCACACGTCCCAGTAGGGAATGCGCCGCAGTTTTTGCCTAAGAGGCGGCACGGGTAGTGAGTGGTGAGCTCTGTCAATACCGCACGCACGTGTTTCGTGTGTGTGTGTGTGTGTGTGGCTAAATTACTGGGAGACGGGATCGTAGATTGACAGCCCGGGGATGCCGATGCCCACTATGCACTCGTC
Source organism: Acanthamoeba castellanii str. Neff (assembly GCF_000313135.1). Lineage (NCBI taxonomy): Eukaryota > Discosea > Longamoebia > Acanthamoebidae > Acanthamoeba > Acanthamoeba castellanii. The sequence goes on along the minus strand of NW_004457712.1, from coordinate 884,643 downwards.
GGGTAAGTCCAGATCCGACGTCTCCAGCTTCACCGAGCGGAACACGCTCTGCACGCACGCACGACACGGCATGACACAAGTTTGTGTGAGTTGAGTGACTTGCGCGTGGGGGGGGGGCAAAGAGGAATCAGTCAAGAGAGCAGCAGATGCTCTTTTTGGGGGGCGGGGGTGTTGTCGAACCAGTCGTAGAAGGGCAGCACTTTCGCCAGTTTCAGATACTGGGATGAGAATGTTGTTGTCATCGTCCTTGATTGTTTGAGACACGCAACGTCAGTAATTGATTGAGCATACACCAGAACACACAGAACACACGACACACACACGACACACACACACACACACGACACACACACACACGACATCTCTGCTCGTCGAATAGCAGGTGGGTACCATCTTCATCCTCTTGATCTTTGCTACTTCGGTTTCGATGAGGATGCCCCACTCACCGGCAGACTTGGTGGCCATATGTGCCGGAGGCACCAGCGAAGGCACACTGCATCCGACCGGGCGAGGAGAAAAGAAGTTCAGCATCCACAACCCACACCAGCCCACACACCGGACAAACAGAAAATGATGGTCGCGCGGCCAGTGACGCGTCCAAGGGGCAAGGGCCGTACATGCTGCCCGGGTTGGTTGCGAGGGTCTGGTGCGCGCCGTCAATGATCACCTTGGCCGCCGCAGCAATCCCCGCGACGTCGCTCTCGCGGATCGGCAAGCGCTCACTGTCGACGCACATGACAACACCATGATGGGCTATGTATACACGAGTATGTATACACGTTTATATATATATATATATATTATATTTATATTTATAATGTAGATAAAGTATGAGTATTACCTGAGGATGTAGGTGTGAAGCTGGAACACTTCGAGCCTGTTTTCAGAGGGATCTTCGGAGAGGAAGGCGGGGTCGAGCCACTTCTTCTTCTTCTTCTTCTTCTTCAAGAACAGCTTCACCTCGAGGCCATACTTTTCGGCCTTGGACAGGATGTCGGCAATGAAATCGTTGGGCGCAAGGCTCCGCTCTGGTTGTGTTGGATTCGTGTGTGTGGTGTGGTGTATGTGGTGTGTGTGTGTGTGTTAGAAACACAACGAATCAATGGTGGCGGGAAAATCAAAGTAAAGTCGAGCCGTACCGAGGTTGCTCGCAGGGTAGAGACCTCGTAGATGGCAAACTCCGAAGGGTCGTTCAGCCGCACGGCCTTGGTGGTGAGCGGCGTGAAGACATCGGCGGCCGTGGACACGGGGTCGATCTGGACCGCGCGCGTCGCTGCCGCTCGGCAGCGTGAACCAGACGCGCATCTGCCTTCGCTCCTTGTTGGCCTCGAACTCGAGCATGGACGGGGGGGGGTACTGCCGGTTCTCTCCTTCTGCCTGACGCGGTAGGCCAGCAGCTTGAGCTTGTCGTGGGCGTAGCGCGCGAACGCGCCGACTTCCGTAGGAATCGCGGCGGCTTCGAGCAGGAAGGAGCCCAGATACGGGAGGAAGACGTCACAGTCGGCGGGAAGACGCCACAGTACGCGCGGCCAGCACCTCCCACGCACGCAGCGTTCCCTCCCTCCCGAGGAAGGAATAACATACTTGGAGGAGTTGAAGGGTAGCCTGCTTCATGACCTGGGCGTAGATCTCGTTTCTGAAGGCGGCGGGACGCGCGATACCGGCCACGAAGATGTCCTTGAGGACGGGGTAGCTCTCCTCGCCGTCGGTGAAGCGGGTGAGCTTGCGGAAGAGCGTCAGCGACAGATTGACCAAGTTCACGCTGCTGGTCTTGTGCAGCGGGAAGTCCAGTTTCTGGCACGATTCGAAACGAACACGGGTGAGAACAAGTCACGGGAATGATGATGATGATGATGATGATGATGATGATGATGATGATGACGATGATGCCAATAAGAAGGTTCACACCTTGGAGTAGGCGCAGATCTGTTGCGTTGAGAAGGACTTCTGCCGGCGCAGCGAGATGGCGCTCTTGCGCTTCATCATGTGTTGAAGTTGGCGCGGGCATACTCCTCGAACGAGTATTTTGAGCATGTCGGCCGAGCTCACGATTTCGGGAATGTCCCTGCGCCATTCACATCATCACCATCATCATCATCATCATCTCTCACTCGAGTGACATTGGGGGAAAAAGGGTGTCGTACTCGATGCCTTGCGTGCGGTGCATGGGCGTGTGCTGTTTGTTGTTGTGAGCTGTAGCCTCGCGACGACGCGTCGACGCAGGGAGGCCACACGCGGGGAGTCACACTGGGCAGCCGGTTTGACCGGCTGCAGGTACTTGTTGAGGCTCGCGGTGTAGAGCACCACCTTGTCGGCGTCCTGGCCCGTCTCGGTGATGGCCTCCATCGCGTCGGTCTCCAGCACAATGTCGGGCAGGCGCGCCTGTTCACCTCGAAAAACAGCACCGAATCGGCCTCTGCGGGCACCGGCGCGGCCTCGCCGCTCCTGAGCGTCCCCCGTCGTTCTGTACAATTCGGCGCGCATGGTCCCGGTCCCGGTCTGCTCTCCTGCCGCCGCTTCTCCTCGGCCTCCCCGTGCGCGTCGTTGCCGCCTCCTCCTCGCGTCGCTTGGCCCTCTTCCCTCCTCCTGCGCTCGTACTCGGCCTGGCGGCGCATGTCGTAATAGATCCTACGCGCGCGCGATAACACCACCAATATGACTGTGCGGCCGGCCGCGTTTGTTAGCTGACCGATCCCCCACGTGTCGTGCGTGTCCCCAGGTCGACGAAGGAGCCGCACCAGCTCTGGATCAGGATGACCCGGCCCCCGGAGGGCCTTGCGCCCTTTTCTTCTTCTTCTTCTTCTTCTTCTTCATGAGCATGACTAAAATCGAAAGAGCCGAGCTCTCTACCTTGAAGTTTTCGAAGCCAAAGATTCGAAATCGAGCATGACAATGAACGATTTGGTTAGCTTGGGCTTGTGGATGACCCGGTTGATCGATCTCGACTCCACTTACGTCCCATAGATGCGCGCGCGCTGGCATTTGTGATCCATTTCTCGAGTGAGACTCCTCTTCAAATAGATTATTTTTTTTTTATTATTTCAGCTGAAGAAGAGAAGAAAGAAAAGAAAAAAGAAAAAGAGAGAGAGACGAAGACGAGGGAGTCCGCGTCGTCGTCGTCGTCGTCGTCGTCGTCGTCGATGAAGAGGGCGTCTGTGTCGCAGACGAAGATGGCATCCCTGTCGTCGTGGATGAAGATGGTGTCCGTGTCGTCGTCGTCATCGAAGAAGACTGGTGGTGTCCGTGTTGTGTCGTAGTCGATGAAGATACACCTGGTGTCGGTGTTGTTGGCGAACCACCAGTGGCGTCCGTGTTGTCGTTGTTGATGAAGATCGGTGGCGTCCGTGTCATCGTCAATGAAGATTGGTGGTGTCCGTGTCGTCCGTCGTCGTCGTCGCGCGAAGATCAGTGGCGTTGGCGAAGACCCGAGGCGTCCGTGTTGTCGTGTCACTCGTTGGCGATGGTTGAAGATAGCTTCCGCGTCTCTCACGTTCCACCTGAAATATAACATATAACATATAACAGATAGCCTGTGGTTGGGTCGTAAGTGAAGGTGAAGGTCCATGGTGTAACATATAACATATAACATATAACAGATAATCCTGTGTCCTCGTGGCGTTGTTGATGATGGAACTGACCCTGAACAACACACCGAGCCTGATGGTGGAAGGGAGTATGAATAAGTGACTGAGCTTGACAATGGAGCTGAGCTTGATTGATGTACTGAGCTTGACAATGGAACTGAGCTTGACTGATGTACTGAGCTTGATGATAGAACCGAGCCTGAACAACGCACTGAGCCTGATGGTGGAAGGGAGTATGCATAAGTGACTGAGCTTGATGATGGAGCTGAGCTTGATCGACGTACCGAGCTTGATGATGGAACTGAGCTTGACTGACATACCTAGCTTGACCATGGAACTGAGCCTGAACAACGCACCGAGCCTGATGATGGAGCCGAGCTTGAATGATGCACTGAGCTTGACAATGGAGCTGAGCTTGATCAACATACCAAGCTTGACGATGGAACTGAGCTTGACCAACATACCAAGCTTGACAATGGAACTGACCCTGAACAACACACTGAGCCTGATGGTGGAAGTGAGTATGAATAAGTGACTGAGCTTGACAATGGAGCTGAGCTTGATCAACGTACCAAGCTTGACAATGGAACTGAGCTTGACTGACATACTGAGCTTGATGATAGAACCAAGCCTGAACAATGCACCAAGCCTGATGGTGGAAGGGAGTATGAATAAGTGACTGAGTGTGACAATGGAGCTGAGCTTGAACAATGTACTGAGCTTGATGATGGAACCGAGCTTGACTGACGTACTGAGCTTTACCAACGTACCAAGCTTGATGATGGAGCTGAGCTTGACCAACGTACCTAGCTTGACCAACCAAGCCACGCTTGCACACTGAACCAAGCTTGACTGATGGAGGTGCACTTGCACGCTGAACTGAGCTGACCAATGGAGCTGCGCTTGCACACTGAACTGAGCTTGACCAATGGAGCTGTGCTTGCACACTGAACTGAGCTTGACCGACGGAGCTGCGCTTGCACGCTGAACTGAGCTTTACCGATGGAGCTGCACTTACACACTGAACTGAGCTTGACCAATGGAGCCACACTTGCACGCTGAACCAAGCTTGACTGACAGAGCAGTGCTTGAATGCTGACCTTGAAGTCAAAGGGATCGGCCACCTCACCTGACTGCCAACCAACAGCTCACCAAGCACTTACCTCTCAGCTCTCTCAGCAACCAGCACAACACCACGCCACCACGGCACAAAGGTTGCTGAGATCACTTTGAGATAAGCACTCAGCTTGCTGTCGGCCAACAGGCAGGTCCTGCTGGGAAACAGAATAAAAGAAAGGTGCTGCCCGTCTCTCTTTACGGACAGCGTCAAGTGATCCATGCTCAGTCTTGCACAATCAAAGCATACCTTGTGTTGAACACCGAACTGAGCTTGACCGATGGAGCCACGCTTGCACGCCGAACTGAGCTTGACCAACAGAGCCGTGCTTGCACGCCGAACTGAGCTTGACCGACGGAGCCGCACTTGCACGCTGAACCGAGCTTGACTGACGGAGCCACGCTTGCACGCTGAACTGAGCTTGACCGACAGAGCTGCACTTGCACACTGAACTGAGCTTGACCGGCAGAGCTGCACTTGCACGCCGAACTGAGCTTGACCAATGGAGCTGCGCTTGCACGCTGAACTGAGCTTGACTGACAGAGCCATGCTTGAATGCTGACCTTGAAGTTGAAGGGATTGGCCACCTCACCCAACTGCCAACCAACAGCTCACTGAGCACTTACCTCTCAGCTCTCTCAGCAACCAGCACAACACCACGCCACCACGTCACCATGGCACAAAGGTTGCTGAGATCACTTCAAGATAAGCACTTGGCTTGCTGTCAGCCAACAGGCAGGTCCTGCTGGGATACTACACAGATGGAGCTAGGTAAGTAATCAAACAACACAACCTTCCTTGAAGAGATGACGTACTTATGGCAGGCCAATGGTACGCCACATCAATGATGCACTTGAGAAGAGCCATCCCTTGAAGGTTGCTGCAGGCCTCACTCTCGCTGGCCTCCTCCTCTGATGGGGCTTGACCATGTGGTCCTCCTTGATGTGGACCTCATCAATGCAGACCTCCTTGACGTGGACCTCCTTGATGCAGACCTCCTTGATGCTGACCTCCTTGACGCTGACCTCCTCGATGCTGACCTCCTCGACGCCGACCTCCTTGACACTGACCTCCTTGATGCTGACATCCTTGATGCTGACCTCCTCGACGCTGACCTCCTTGATGCCGACCTCCTTGACGCCGACCTCCTCGACGCTGACCTCCTGGACACCAACCTCCTCGACGCCGACCTCCTCGACACGGACCTCCTCGATGCCGACCTCCTCGATGCCGACCTCCTCGACAGCCAGCTCCTTGATGGGCACCTCCTCCTCCTTGGTGAGGCCCTCCTCGGCGTGGCCATTCCACATCACCCAAGCTCCAATCATGATGATGAGGGTGATGAAGAAGTTGAAGATGAATCTCCCTTGATTGAAGTCCTCCTCGACGCAGACCTCCTCGACGCCGACCTCCTCGATGCAGACCTCCTCGACGCCGACCTCCTCGATGCGGACCTCCTCGATGCAGACCTCCTCAACACGGACCTCCTCGACACCGACCTGCTTCTTGACAGCCGCCCACTTGCACCTCTCCCTGGCCACAGCCATCAGCCAGGCGCGCATGGCGCTAGCTCGTCTCCAACGGGTCTCCTCGATGGCAGCCTTGGCCTCCTTGTGTTGACGCTCGAGATCCGACATTGCAGCTGCAGCTGCAGCTTGAGCGAGTTGGTCGTAGTCATCCTCATCAACATCATTGGCAAGCACTTGACCATTACGGACACCTAATGAAAGACAATGTGTGCACATTAGCAAGAGCCCGAGGAGTAGTTGAAGCAGAAATGGAACAATTTGATAAAGATGGAGACGGAGATTGATTGACATCCATCTACATCTCCAACGACAAGATTCATCATCTACCAAATCCTTTCTCGGGATTTGGATTTCTGAAGAAGATCTGGAACGAGAGAGAGAGAGCTTTGAAGCAGTTGGGGGCAACTGATACGTACTTTGCTTGTTGGCCAGGGCCTTGGCTGCTCTCTTGAGACTTGCGAGGGCCTGGGGTGTCGTCGATGGGTCTCCACGCCAGTGGTCGACACAGACGGCGTGGTCGAGCTGATCTTCGGGGACGATGTCGTGGGCGTTGTCGTCGATGAGCACCACGCCGGAGAGGTCGTCGCCAAAGACGGCGCGTAGGTCCTTCTTCCCACCGACCATGTGCTGACGGTAGAAGCGATCTCCTCGACCAAAGTAGCGGCCGGTGGGGTCGAAACTGTCGAGCACCGCATCGGCGTAGGGCTGGATGCCGGCGGTGAAGACAGCGAGCTTGTAGCCCTCGACGAGGAGCTGGTCGAGGAAGGGGAAGACACCTGGTCGCGTAACGTAGTCGACAGCGAGCAGTTGCTCCTTGAACTCGAATTGGATCACGCGGCTGTCCGGCCGAGGCGAACAGCCGATGACGGGTTGGGCATGGAGTAGAGTCTCATCCATGTCCAGCACAACCAAACCGTTGTGTAGCCTGTGACGAGGGGCAGCCCTCCTCCTCGAGGAGGAGCGGCGGCGGCGAATCGTCACAGATGCGAACGTATCATCCTGAGTAGCCAGCATGGTGTGATGTTGGGGTATCTCACGAGAGGTCTGTGGTGTGTTCAGGACGAGGTTGTGCAAAGAAACACACCAGAAGAGGAGGCAACCAACGTACCCGTCGAGCTCGCCAGTCGCCAAAAATTCAAACCCCTGCAACGGTCACGATAACCAAAACAAGCTTTTCGCCAATTTAGACCACCTTAACAGCTTAACGACTCTTGATCCCACAAGCGCTGCTGCGCTACGGTGACAAGACAGACACGGCACAGCACGACACGACACGACACGACACGACACGACACGACACGACACGACACGACACGACACGACACAACACGACCAACAACACAACACATCCAATGACACGACCAACGACCAACAACCAACGACCAACGACATGACACAACCAACGACCAACGACACGAAAAATGGTGTGCCCCATCACGCCAGACCATTGATGAGAAGGGGCTGTACCAGTTGAGGACGAGTCAGGTAGTACGACCGTGCGCGTTGGATGGGTCGTGTTGTTGGTCGTGCGGCGTGTCGTCGTGTCGTTCTTCATGTCACTGGTCGTGTGGCGTGTCGTGTGGTGTGGCGTGGCGTGGCGTGTCGTGTCGTTGGTCGTGTCGTGGCGTGTCGTTGGTCGTGTGGCGTGGCGTGTCGTGTCGTTGGTCGTGGCGTGGCGTGTCGTGTCGTGTGGCGTGGCGTGTCGTGTCGTGTCGTGTGGCGTGGCGTGTCGTGTCGTGTCGTGTCGTGTGGCGTGTCGTGTGTCGTGTCGTG
>NW_004457712.1:873586-875195 GCF_000313135.1 Acanthamoeba castellanii str. Neff | reverse complement strand
ATTATTTTGGTAAGTCGACGTTTACCACCAAGAAAAAGAGCCCAAAAAAGGGTCGACATTATTAATTTTATTATAAAAAATGGCCAAAAATGCCACGTCAGAATTCTGGAGCGGACACGGCGGTACATGGTCATGTGTGCGGCTACCACACTCCGCTCTCACTGGCCGCCGGCAACACCTTCGTATGTTTTCGACACAACACAACATAATCAATCTGGGGCGCCTTGCACATTTTTTATATATTGTGTAGTCGCTTACGAGTCGTGGCCATGTTTGCGCTACAGGTGGCGCAAAAAATGGATGGATGATTTATCTCCAATCCTTCCTGGAGAAGAACGGATCGGATTCGCTGATCGTGTACATCATCGACATGTTGTCGCGAGGCTCCACGTCAAGGGCAACAACAACGTGAACGTGCACGAACCAGCGCATCTTCTTGAAGGCAACTTGGAGGCGCACACACAAGGTGGCCATCGAGCTGCTTCACCTGCCCTTCAACAAGCCCTTCCCTCTTCTCCGCTCCGTCTTCCAGTTCCTCGCCGCGGTACCGAGCTTTAAAGCCTGCCTCTCTGCGCGCTGCCCCGATCGACACACACAAGCCCTCATGGTACGAGGCCCTCCTGCTGCCGCCGCCACCTGAGGCCACAGCCCGCACGTTTAGCTTGCTTTCTAGAACGAACTGCAGTTGATATTTGATCTAAATAATAGAAAATATGCCGGACATGTGTTGAGGTCATGCCGAACGACTGGTGCACAGCCAGATGCTGATGGAGAACGCAGCAGACCACAACGTCGTAGCAATCGAACATACAGGTGAGCGAAGCTGCCTGCCGCGCCGATGTCTACACTTCTTTTGCGGTGCAGTGTGCGTCGTGTGTGTGTTGTGACGCAATTCTCACGAGTGCCCATGTGATGAAGGCAGAGGTGCGTTGCCAGTCGCTCTACTACTCCTACGGGCCAGATCAAACGCCGGCTGGCCAACCCCGCGTGAACCAGGTGCGGAGCATCAAGAAAACGATCAAACTTTTGGCTCAACTTTTTCTCTTTTTGCGAGCAGGTGTACACCTTCCGCGCCCAGAAGAAGCCCAAGAATGCGATCGATCCTCAGCGGTGGACGTCGATCTTTTCCATATGGAGCACTACACCAAGGAGCTCTCTCTAGCTCATCGACCTCACCAACCTGCTCAACAGCAAGGGTACCTAGTATATTCCCTACACATTCGAACTGTGCGCCAGTCGAGCTGATGGGGTTCCTCCCTCCCGGTTATATATCGTAGAGAGAGCGTGGTGAAAAAGGTGCGCTCGACTACGTAGTGACCAGCATCATCCCCTTCCTTGTGAACTACTTTGGCAAGTACTACAACCGCAAGGACGCCGCCATGTACGGTTAACCACCGCAACAGTAAGAAACTGTACACGCAACACGCAACACGCAACATGCCACCGCACCATCGCACACCACGACGAGCGTGTCCGGCTGACTGTCAGTCAGTGGCTCTCTCCCTCACCCAGACGCCACAAGGTGGTGGTGGCGGACTACATGGTGGACGGCCTCTCTTCTACGCCAAGGGACTGACCCACGCTCAGCGTGTGGAGGTGGGCAAGTGTA
>NW_004457712.1:855570-873517 GCF_000313135.1 Acanthamoeba castellanii str. Neff | reverse complement strand
GTGGCGTGGCTGGCATGTCGTGTCGTTGGTCGTGTCGTGTGGCGTGTCGTGTGGCGTGGCGTGGCGTGGCGTGGCGTGTCGTGTGGCGTGTCGTGTCGCGTCCTGTTGTGTCGTGTCGTTGGTCGTGTCGTGTCATGTCGCGTCGCGTCATGTTGTGTGTATCAATAAAATACTATTATCGCCCTTGTGGCGCAATAACATGTACACTTCTACTGCATGCACCACGACAAAGGGTAAGAGTTAGTGAGTGACAATTTGCCGGCAAGTGAAACATGACCAATGACACGCCACACGACGCACACACACGACACACAGTGGGGGGGGGGGAACGAGGGGTGTACCTTGGCCTTGTTGCTCTCGCGGAGCGCGGTGATGTTGAGGTCCTTGATATCGAGCTGCGCGGCAAGCGTCTTGCTGAGCTCCTCCGCCTCGGTCTTGCGGTCGTGCTGCCGCACCGCCATCTCCGCCTCGCCTGAGCAGAAGAACTCAAACGCTGTCAGTGCCTGACACAACACGACATGACCCCAACGACCCACGACCCACGACACAACACAACACGACCAACAACACGACACGACCTACGACACAACACAACACAACACAACACGACCAACAACACACCATACGACACATCCAACACAGACAACCAATGATTTGACCAAGAACACGACCACACACGACAAGCGAAACATCCAATACACACGCGACACGCGAAACATCCAATACACACACGACACGCAACACGCAACACGCAACACGCAACACGCAACACGCAACACGCAACACGAGAGAAGGAGAAAAACGCTGAAAGAGCGCGTGTGCGTGCGAGAGGGCAAGGAGGAGCCGGGGGGGGATTGATGTACATAGGAGGGGGGAGGAACAAGCCCCGCCGCGTCTGCGAACTCTGGGGAAGAACAAGAACAGGAAGAAGAAGACGACGACGAAGACGAACGAAGAAGAGGAAACGTGTGAGTGCCTTGCGGCGGAGGGATGAAGCACTACCACGACACCAACCACCACCATCACCACCACCACTCCACGGGCGACGTACACGCCAAGTTGGCGAGGGTGGAGAGTACACGGAGGGTAGCTAGCTGTAGGAGGAGGAGGGGCGAGGCCTCCCCCACTTGGGCGTAGATGGATAGAAGTATATATATATATATATGTATTTATTGTTGTTGACGTTTGAGGAGAGAGATGAGCAAAATAACATACTTTGTTGTTGTCGTCGTTGTACATTATAGAGGGTCGCCAAAACGCATCTTCTGCTGGATCTCACAGCGTGCGCGCCACTCGTGGGTTGATGGATATAATGCGCTAATCATCTTGTTGTTGTTGTTGTTGTCGTCGGCCATTGATGGCGCCGGCCATTCGGAAAACCCGCATCTTCTGCTGGATCTCACAGCGCGCTGGTAATGCGCCAACAAAATCATCTAGTTGGTACAATGTTGGTACTACCAATAGAAGAATCAATCATCAGTCGTGACGACGAGAACAAAATGCGAATACCACGCCGGGGTGGAGCGGAGGAACACCAAGAATAGAAAAAAGCGCGCGCTCAGCGCTTTTATTATTTTGGCAAGTCGACGTTTCCACAAAGAAAAAGAGCCTAAAAAAGGGTTGCATTATTACTATATGCCACGTCAGCGAGGCGAACACCCCTGACCTACTTTACCCCCCTGCGGGCGTGGGAACGAAACCGTACCAAACCGCGATCTTTTGTGCTCGGCGCACCCTCTAATCGCCCCACCGAACGCAGCGTGCGATTGGGGGGAGGGAGGTCGCCAACAACAACAACAGCCTCTGCAGCAAAGGCGGTACGCACATATCTCCTCCCCCCCCTTCCTCCTTCTCCCTCATCGTTATTATTATTTCTTCTCGTGAGCACGGCCCAAATGATCACCACGTTGCTGCAACGATCAACATTATCAACACTATCAACATCGTCGTCGTCGTCGTTGCTTGTGAATTTGTGGCTTGGACTCACCGTGGTGCTCTCTCTCCCTCTCTCCTCTCTCGTCCTCGACGACTGTCAAGCTGCTGTCCAACCTCTGCCTGGTACCTACCATTGACACCTCCGCTCCCGGCCAGTGAGAGCGGAGTGTGGTAGCCGCACACATGACCGTGTACCGCCGGGAGGGTCCGCTCCAGAATTCTGTCGGGCTGCAGGCCGCCCCGAGCTCCGACTCACCCACCAAGAAACCCCCAATTGGTATGTTTTCAACACAACACAACATAATCAATCTGGGGGCCTTGCACATAAAATAAAAAAATATGTAGTCGCTTACGAGTCGTGGCCATGTTTGCGCTACAGGTGGCGCAAAAACTGGATGGATGATTTATCTCAAATCCTTCCTGGAGAAGAACGGATCGGATTCGTTGATCGTGCCCATCATCGACATGTTGTTGCGAGGCTCCCCGTCAAGGGCAACAACAACGTGAACGTGCACGAACCAGCGCATCTTCTTGAAGGCAACTTGGAGGCGCACACACAAGGTGGCCATCGAGCTGCTTCACCTGCCCTTCAACAAGCCCTTCCCTCTTCTCCGCTCCGTCTTCCAGTTCCTCGCCGCGGTACCGAGCTTTAAAGCCTGCCTCTCTGCGCGCTGATCTCAGGACAAATTCGAAGAATGTGCAAACGCGTGCTCGTCTACGAACAGGTCTCACTTCACGTTGGTTAGATGGTGGTTGGAAGCTGACCTGGTGGCTACAGGGACCTCTACATGTGGCGGTGACAATCATCAACGAGACGCATGTTCCACAACCGCGCACTCTGCTCGCAGATCGCCGAAGTCCAGATTGGCAAAAGATCGGCCACGCCATCGAAACCAACAAGCTGCCCCAATCGACATGCACAAGCCCTCATGGTACGAGGCCCTCCTGACGCTCTTCAACGATCCGGAGAGCAATCGAACATACAGGTGAGCGAAGCCTGCCGCGCCGATGTCTGCACTTCTTTTGCGGTGCACTGTGCGTCCGTGTGTGTGTGTGTTGTGACGGCCAATTCTCACGAGTGCCCATGTGATGAAGGCAGAGGTGCGTTGCCAGTCGCTCTACTACTCCTACGGGCCAGATCAAACGCCGGCTGGCCAACCCCGCGTGAACCAGGTGCGGAGCATCAAGAAAACGATCAAACTTGGCTCAATTTTTTCTCTTTTTGCGAGCAGGTGTACACCTTGCTCACCCAGAAGAAGCCCAAGAATGCGATCGAGCTGGACCCTCCTCAGCGGTGGACATCGATCTTTTCCATATGGAGCACTACATCAAGGAGCTCTCTCTAGCCCATCGACCTCACCAACCTGCTCAACAGCAAGGGTACCTAGTACCACACACACATCGAGGCACCTTCTTGGTTGCTTCCATTCCCTACACATTTGAACTGTGCGCCAGTCGAGCTGATGGGGTTCCTCCCTCCCGGTTATATCGTGGAGAGAGCGTGGTGAAGGGGCGCTCGACTACGTAGTGACCGGCATCATCCGCTTCCTTGTGAACTACTTTGGCAAGTACTACAACCGCAAGGACGCCGCCATGTACGGTTCACCACCGCAACAGTAAGAAACGGTACACGCAACACGCAACACGCAACACGCAACATGCCACCGCACCATCGCACACCACGACGAGCGTGTCCGGCTGACTGTCAGTCAGTGGCTCTCTCCCTCACCAGACGCCACAAGGTGGTGGTGGCGTACTACATGGTGGACGGCCTCTCTTCTACGCCAAGGGACCCACCCACGCTCGGCGTGTGGAGGTGGGCAGGTGTATCGACGCTGTGAACCGACCCGAGGTCAACATTCGCGGCACCGATCCTGAGAAGGTGCGACACGACACGACACGACACGACACGACACTGGAACAAGAGAACTGATTCTGAATATGTCGACCAGGCGTACCAGGTGTCCGGACAGGGCCTCCAAAGAGTGGCGCGTGCTCATTGAATCGCCTCCAGAGAAGGAGACCAAGGTGTCTGTCGTTGCGGTAGACACGCCGCGGGAGGAGAAGGCCATCCAAGGCATCTCCCGGATTTGTACGTTAGCTCTTTCTCTTTCTCTGCTTTTCACTTCCTTGCTTGTCGGTCGGCTCACTGCCTCGTGTCGGCGTGCACAGCAAGGAGAAGAAGATAGTCGGCATCGAACATGAGAGTTCTGCAGAACTTGGCGCAGATCTTCCGCAAGCACCTCGACGCCTTCACGAAGAAGCTCATTATTGAGCTGCTCCTCAAGTGCGTGTGCTGCCCAATTCAATCATTTGGCCGTGGACACCTCTGTTTGCTCACTCGCGAGAATTCACACGCAATAACACACACACCACACACCACACACCACACACCACACACCACACACCACACACCACACACACACACACAACAAAACGCAGGAACTGTGATTCGGGCACGCAGCAGGAGCTGACCTGGGTGACGCTACGCGCACGCTCAACATTCTGCTGGAAAAGCCGCTCGCGGACGCGCTCAAGTCCACGAACAAGGACGTGCAGTCGTTGGTCAACATGCAGAACAAGCTCAACAACATGGGCACCACCAATCTGGTACGTACAACACGCACCAACACACACCACACACGCGCGCGCGTGACATGACACGACACGACGCTGACTTTGTGGATGTGTTTGACAGATTCTCCACTTGGTATCGTCGCCGCAACATGAATACCACCAGGCGCTGCAACTGGGTATCGCCATTCTGCACGGCGGCAACGAAAAGGTGCAGGCGGTACATGCTCCAGTAGTGCTTCATCAACGGGCAGGAGGAGGAGGGCTTCTTCCCCCCGAGATCCGCTCCCGCATCCGGCGATCATCATCGAAATCAAAGGTACAGCACGCAACACGACACCACCAATGACACACACACAAAGACACACAGACACGAGAAAGGCTCACTCTTTGGTGCCTCCTTGCAGAAAAGCAGCAATTCCACTTCCGGCTGCTCGAGCGGAAGCGGGCACAGGAGCACCAGAGGACCGGAGCCAACGCCGTCCTCTTCAGGAACGACAAGTTCGGGTACGTCCGTCGGGAGAGATCCTGTGTTGTATGCGATGATAGTGTCTCATCATCGTCGTCATCGCGTCGTGGTGGTGGTGGTGGTGCAGGACCGGTATCGACAACGAGCTGACCGAGGGCTCCTACAGAAGTACCTGAGGTACCGCAGACGGAGACGAGCAGCGAGTCGTACGAGGTGATTTCGGAGACCGCGGCCTACCCTCCCGAGGCCGTGGAGCGCGTGCGAGATCGATGCCACCAACATCAAGCCATCGCCCCACCTCAGCTCTGCTTCACCTCCTCGCGCACCTCGAATACTGTCAGTTGGGGTACACGTGACCCTGAGACGTGTGGCTTTCCTGCACAAGGCTGGTGTGCTGACCTGGCTCGAGTCCCCTTGTTTTTTTGTGTTGCTACCTCAAGGTCCGTGCGGTGAGAATCAGGCGGCGCTGAGGTGGGCACCAAGCTCGTCGAGTCCGCGCCAACACACCGGCGGGTGCTGGCGCTTCCACGGTGGTGAGACTTCCCCCCGCCCCAAACTCCCAACCCCACGCGCTGCTTATCCACTTACTTTATCCTGTTCGGCGGACGCAGCAAGGACGTGAACAAGCTCAAGAGAAGGGAGGCCGTCGTCACGCTCCTGTCTCTGCTCGAGGGCAACCCGAAGGTCCCGGCGCCAGATGCTCATTACCCTCCACAACTTCACTGTCGTGGTACTTTCTCAGCTTGGCTATGCCTTACAACACACACGTCTATCCCCCCGACCTATTTTTCTTTTTGCCAGCCAACACACGCCGACGGGTGGGATCGCTCAACTTGGCCGACGATGGCTCGTAGATCTGACATCAGCAAGACCATCAGCATCGGCGCCAACCTTGACCGACCATGTGGATGCTTCCTTCGAAGCGGCAGATCTGATCGTACCACCGTCGGTGGTCTCTCACGAGCTGGGCATCACCTGTCCGCCCGCAGGCCTCCAACACCTACCAGACTCATCACCTACGCCTCGCCGACCGAAGTCTCCCGTGCACGGTCAAGAGCCAGATGCAGGGGTGCTCGTCGAACGTCGCGGCGACCAGCGTGACCTGGATCTGCCCGGCCATGAGCGGCAACTTGTTCGCGGAGGAGCCCGTGGGCGATCGTTTCCCCCCCCCCGCAGCACCGACACGGCCATCGTCAGCGCTGACTGGCCCCGTCACCCTGACCGCCTCGGCCACCGTGCAAAGCGCTTGCCCTCTCCAGCTCCGGCTTTCTCGTTCTGCCGACCCGCGGCGTCACCCTCACCACCGCTGCGCTCACTCATGTGACCGGCGTCAGTCCACCGGCGGTGAGCTGGGCCAGCGGCGCGCCGCTGCGCTGCGCTCCACCAGTTCTTCGGCCAGCGTCGCCTCGGGCGTCGTCGTCGTCGTGGTCAACTCCACTAGCTCTGCGGCCAGCGTGAGCAGCAGCAACCTCACCAGGTCGCTGCGCCCAACCAATCGTCGACAGCAACCAGGCGCTGGCCGTGTCCGGCAGCCGGCCTGACCTACTGCGTCAAGGTGTGTTCCGCATGGACCCTGCCACCGGTGGTCCGTCGACGCCGGCGCGACCCTCTCCGGCGCTGCACCGGCGCTTCGTCGCCCGCCGTGACTGACTCAGCCAAGAATGCGTTGGTGGCGTGGAGCGGCGGCGTTGGGCTGTCCAGCATCGTCACCGTGCAGGCCAACTACAACAACCCGTCTCACCCTCAGCGGCTACTCGGGAGCCCAAGGCCCTCCAGGCCGCCACGCCCAACACCACGCGGGCAACGTTCAGTGGAAGAGCTTGGCTCCATCGCCGGCTTGGCAGGCGGCCTCGTGCCGGCGGCGCCGACAGCTTCTACGACGACCGTGAGCGGCCGCCAACTCGTCGCTCTTGGCCGACCGAGAAGAACGTCAACAACGTCCTCAACAACGTGACGTAGGGCGCGGCAGCGTCACCGTGCGGCGGCCTGGTGCTCGCCACGGTGCCCGCGAGCGTCGTCGCCCTCCCGCCGCTCACCATTTCCAGCGGCCTCGTCGACCTCCAGGGCCCTCCACAGCAGATGATGAGCCTCTCCGACAGTGTCGGGCGGCTCGCTCGCGCGCGGGCTCCAGAGCAACCGGTCAACTTTGCCGGCCAGCACCAGTTCAGTTCATCGCCGGACACGCCCGCGCGCGGACAAGGCGAGCACCGGCGTGCTCCTCAAGACAACCTCGTCAAGAGCGGCAGCAGCTGGGGGCCGGTAACATCTGCGGCTCGACCTCGGCCGTCATTCGCGCGTGCCGGCCAATGCCACACGTGGCAGGCGACCGTCGCAGGCGGTGCCATGGCCACCGAGACCGTCGCCGCACCGCCGCCAGCTGCTCGTCTCTTCGGCCAGATGGCCAAGTCGGCCAGCTCTGTGCTCGTGATGCTCAGCGTCTCCAACAACGTGCTCTCGACTCGACTCAACGAGCAGGCCGCGATCAGCGCGACTCCAGCAGCGGCAGGCACCCTGGCCCTCGGCGGCAGCGGTTCCTCTACAACGGTCTCCTCTGTTGAGCAGAGCGTGCTTGTGTGGTGAGAGAGAGACGAGAGACTACTGAGTTGTTGTCTCCGTGGCCCATTTATTGGTGAGGTGTGTCCGGAGTTACATTTCTCAACGGACACACATTGTGATGTAGATGGTGGTTTTCGTCGCGACTTCCTCCGCGTTCGATCACTTGAGGAACACGTGCTTTCGTCACGTGCGCTCCTCAACACGCCCCTTGATCGAAACCGGGGAATCGAACATGCCGAGTAGCTTCAGCTGCTCGATGACGCGCGTTCGTCCGGAGGCTTTGGTGAGCGCGTCGGCGGGCATGTCTCGAGAGGGGTGGTGGCGTAGCTCGACGTGTCCGTTGGCGATCAACTCTCGAAGATACGCGAGCTTGACTGCGTAGTGCTTCGATCGTGGGTGGTGCTCGCCGGGGTTGGAGTTGGCGATCTTGAGCGCCGCCTGGTTGTCGTTGTAGACGATCGTCGGTCTGCTCGATGTGAGGCCGAGGTCGTCGCAGATGTCGCGAAGATAGACTGACTGCTTGGCTGCCTCCGTCAGCGCGTTGTACTCCGCTTCGCAGGTGGACAGCGCGATGCAGCGTTGCGATTTCGAAGACCAGTAGATGGGCGCGCCGAGTAGGGTGCAGACGATTCCGGTTGTCGAACGCCGAGTGTTGACATCTCCCCCCAGTCGGCGTCGCAGTAGACTTGGGGAATGAGTCTGCTCGCGCCGTCGTCGGGGTTGTCCACGTGGTCTTCGAGACTCGAGCGGTCGGACTTGATTGCGTAGTGAATTGTTCCTTGTAGGTACCGTAGCAGGTGTTTGGCCGCACTCCAGTGTGCCTTGGAGTAGGCCGCAAGGTGTCAACTCAGCACGTTGATGGCGAAGGCGATGTCAGGCCAAGTCAAATGGGCCAGGTAGCATAGTCTGCCTACCACCGAGTGGTAAGGCAGGCTCCTGTCTTTGTTGGCCGTGCGATCTAGCTTCGGCAGGTTGAGTCCGGGCTCCATTGGTGTTGTGATATTTGAGTCGTGCAGGCGGTAGTCGTGGAGGAGCTCGAGGATCTTGGCCGGTTGGTGGATGTAGAGTGTCCCTTGCTTTCAGTCTCAGTGAATCTCAATGCCAAGGACGGATTCAGCTTCACCCAGGTCCTTCATCTTGAAGTGTCGTCGTAGCACGTTCTTGGTCTCATTGAGGAGGTGCTTGGGAGCGATGATCATACAATCATCGATGTAGACGGCAATCATGACTAGTTGATGGTCTTCCTGTTGATGGATGTAGATGCATGGGTCGGTGACTGTTGGCTTGAAGTCGTTGTCATGAAGGTGAGCGTCGAGGGTGCGGTTCCACTCGTGCGGAGCCTGCTTTAAGCCATAAAGGCTCTTTAGCAGTCTGCACATGTGGTGCGGCTTGTCAGGGTCGACGAAGCCTTCTGGTTGTTCGATGTACACCTCCTCGGTTAGCTTGGCGTTGAGAAATGCGGTGTCCACATCCATCTGATGGATCTTGAGGTCAAGCGCGGTCGCAATGGCCAGCAGAAGTTGTAGATTCTTGATGTGCACGACGGGGGAGAAGGTTTCATCAAAATCAATTCTGGGTTGTTGTGAGTACCCCTTGCCCACCCATTGGGCCTTGAAGTGGTTGATCATGCCGTTGGTGAGGCGCTTGATCTTGAATAGCCAACGTGCCCTGATGGCCTTTCTTCCCGCAGGCAGTGGCTCCAGCTTGAAGACGCAGTTGTGGGTGAGTGCTTTGATCTCCTCCATCATGGCCTTGAGCCACTGGTTGGCTTTGGGTGACTGGATAGCTTCTTGGTAGCTGTTGGGGATCTGCGTGTGCACTAGCTCATCTTTGACGACTACTAGTGTGAGGTATGTGCCATTGGTCAGCAGTTGGCTCAGCCATCTCTTGCGTGGTGGCGGTTTCTTTGGCGTAGGCCAGCCTCGCAGTCGCTTGAAGCCAAGTTTGTGGGTTGTTGTGTCACTGGTCAACAGGGTGCTGGCTGAGATGGTCATGGCTTGGGTTCTGGTTGTGCCACGTCATTTTGCGAGTTGCTGGATGGGAGGCTGATGGGTTGTCGTGTTGTTGCTCTTCTTGTGTTCTGTGTTGTCATTCATTGGCTCCACCTCGTTGGCTGTGTTGGTCATGTGGATTGTTTCTTCTTCCTTGTCTGCAGGTGGGGTAGGAGTGTTGTCTTGTGCTAGCCATGTGTGGAGTTGGGAAAGGGAGCGTCCTTGCATGGGCATGTTGTCCGTGTCGCCTGCATTGAGGTCGTTGTCCAACTCCTGGTCTTTGCACTGGCTTGTCTCCTCGTGGGGTGCCCTGTTCTCCATGTGCAGCCCTGGGATCTCAAGTAGATTGTCAACACTTGGCTCTTCAGGTGACGTGGCAGGGAGGTCATCGTTGAAGGTGACCTGTCTGGACTCCAGTACTTGGCCGTTGATGAGGACACAATGATGAGTTGAGTTGTTCCATGTGGGTCCAAGGTAGATTCCCTTGTGCACATGCAACTCAAGCTTGTCTTGGTTGCCAGAGGGTGTCAGCGTTGAGACTGGGCATCTGAACCAGTGTATCTCATGTAGTGTAAGGCGTTGGTTGTCGTTCCAGGTCGACATTGGTGGGCGGCCTTGGTTGGTGACAGTGGAGAGCCAATTGTTGATCATGACCACTGTTGTGAGTGCTTCGCCCCAGAAGCTCTTGGGCAGGCCACTGTCGAAGAGCATGCACTGCACCATGTTGATGATGGTGTGGTTGAATTGCTTGGCTACTCCATTGTGTTCCAGCGTGTGCGGGGCTACCTTCTCATGGATGATGCCTTGCTCGTGCAGGAACCTCTGGAACTCCAATCCAGTGTACTCGCCGCCTTGGTCCAATCGCAGCTTCCAGCACCTCTTCCCGTCAGGCGCGGTGGCGAGATAATGCTTAAATGAGGCGAGCACCTTGCTTTTATTGGGCAGCAGGTAGATTGCAGCATACCTGCTGTAGTCGTCGATGAAGCTGACGAAGAAGCGCTTGCCTTCACGCGTGGGAACGGGAAGGGGCCGCAGACATCAGAATGCACACGCTCAAGTGGTGCAGTGGCTCAAGGCGCGCCCCGACCGGATCAGCTTGCGGGTCTGCTTGCCCTTCTTGCAGACGAGGCAGGCACAGAGTGGGGAGTCTGCAGCTTCAATGTCAAGGGCCTTGAGGGTGGCACGAAGTCACTTCTCCCCGGCGTGGCCGAAACAGCGGTGAAGCTCATCAAGGGTCAGGAGCTGACGGATGGTGTTGACCTGGTGCGAGGGCAAGTCGGGCTTGATGGGTACGATCAGCATGTTGCCTCAGGCCTTGGCGCGTAGGATCGTTCGGCCTTGGTGGTCGTTGACTCAGCAGCCCTGTGTGTTGATGGTGAGTTGGCAGCCCTTGCTGGCAATGCGTGCTGTTGAGAGTAGATTCTTGGCTAGCTCCAGTGCGTAGAGGACTTTCTGGAACGTGACCTTGCGCTTGCCCCCATCCACGTGAGTGGTGGTGTGAAGCGTGCCGTAGCCATGAATACAGCACTTGAAGTTGTCGCCGAGGATCAGGTTGTGGGATTCACCAGTGAGATCAACGTAGTCATGGAGCCAGTCCTGATTACAGGTGACGTGACACATGGCACCTGAATCGAGGTACCAGGTGTTCTCCTCGTTGGTCATCGCCTTGCGCTGCTCCACGGTGGCCAGGACGGTTTCATCGTCAGTGTCGGAGAGGTCACGTTGGGCCACGTTCACGCGGTCAGCCTTGTCGTAGCACTTGCGCTTCAGGCAGTCAGGCCAGATGTGTCCGATCTCACCGCAGTAGTAGCACTTGGGCTCCCTGCCTTGACTGGACTTCTTCTTCGCCTCCTTGTTGTCGCGTCGGTCACAGCCTCAAGTCGGCCCCTTGCCTCGTTGGCGCTGCTTGAAGACGTAGTTGACAGACTCAGCGTGGTCTCCGCGAGTGAGAAGGAGCGCCTCTCTGTTGCGGAGCATCTTCTGTGCCTTCGACAGGCTGATGTCGTCGGTGCTCTCGATGACGGTGCGGACTGGGTCGTAGTCTGTGGGCAGGCCGTTGAGCGTGACCATGAGGAGGTACGTCTCTGGGAGTGCTAGGCCATTGGCCTCCAGCTCTCCGGCGAGCGCGTAGATGCGTCCGAAGTAGGCGTCAAGGTCTTCACTGCTGTCGCGCTTGATGTTGGTCAGGCGCATGAGCATATCGAGCTTGCCGGCGTTCGCCTTCGGCTTGAGCTGGGCGTCGAGCGTCTCGAGCATCCTCCTCGGGTCCGTCTCATGCTGCTTGACGATGGATCGGAAGTGTCGTCCGAGGCTCAGGCGAATGAGGCCGGCGGCTTGCATCTTGCGCTGGTTGAAGTCGATGCCTCGAAGTGCGAACTGGGCGGCGGTCTCTCCTTGTAGCTGCGTGGGTTCGGCGGTGTCCCCGAAGGCTAAGTCCCATAGCCCTCGCGCCTGCAGCACGGCCGACAGTTCGTCTCTCCAGGCCGCGTAGTCAGCGGCAGTCTTCAACGTGAAGCGGTGACCTCCTTCGTGTGTCGTCATGAGCGTGGGCCCATAACCTGTTGAGCAGAGCGTGCTTGTGTGGTGAGAGAGAGACGAGAGACTACTGAGTTGTTGTCTCCGTGGCCCATTTATTGGTGAGGTGTGTCCGGAGTTACATTTCTCAACGGACACACATTGTGATGTAGATGGTGGTTTTCGTCGCGACTTCCTCCGCGTTCGATCACTTGAGGAACACGTGCTTTCGTCACGTGCGCTCCTCAACATCCTCACCGTCCGTCGCCAGCTCGGCGTCGACGCTGCTCCTCGCTGCTCCTCCTCCTCCTACTCGTTCGGTCCGCCGCCAACTCGTCGCTCTTGGCCGGCCGAGAAGAGTGTCACCGTCTCGGGCGCCTACAACAACTGCAGCTCGTCGTCGACGCCACCTCCCAGGTCGCCTCGGGCGGGCAGTCGGTCCTGCTCGGCTTGGTCGTCGCCCTCCCGCCACTCACCATCTCTGGTGGTCTCGTCCGGTACTGGCGCTAAGATGGTCGACAACTGCCTGCCTCAAACTTGGCCAGCTCCGGCGGCGGCATCAACACATCAAAGTGCTGGGCCTCTTTTCGACTTCTCGCGCACGCGCACGCGGGCTTCACCTGGCCACGGGCGGCACACGTGGAACCTCAATGCCAGCCTTCCCGCCCATCGCCATCAGCGCCTCACGGGCTGCACCCCCGCCAGCCCGGCGGCCTGGCCACGCCCGGGCCGAGCGGCGGCAGCGGCGGCGGTGACGGCAGTGACAGCTGGCAGTGCGCGGGGAGTGCTGCCCAGGTCTTGGTCGACGCCCTACGTAGGGCGACCAGAGCTCCAGCAGCACGAACGTTACCAGCAGAGACGGTGGTGACGCGGAGTACGACAAGGAGCTGGAGGAGGAGAAGGATATGACAGCGCCGACGACGACAATGACGCCATCGGTGCTACGCCCAGCAAGCGCAAGCCTGCGGCACTCCCAGTCGAGGCGGCCCGTCACTCCCGTCATTGGCATCCCTTCTCTCATGTCCACCATGCCCGGCTCCCCGTACCTCCTCCCATCTCTCTCTCTCTCTTTCTTCGTGCAGCACACATTCATTTCATAGTTTGTTTCTGACGCGTCGTGTGTCGTGTGCAGCGGACCGTCGACGGTGTCGGCGCTGGATGCGAAGACAACGTCGCTCAGGATTGGGGTGCCGCGCGTGGAGCTGGTGCTGTATCCGATGGGCGGCGGGCTCCTCGTGTTCCACATCGACTGGATGCCCAACGCCCGCAACAAAAAGCTCTCCGTGATGTAAGGCTCGACACGTCGACCTCCGACATCATCATCGTCAGCAGCAGCAGCAGCAGCAGCATGGTCTCGCTGCTGCTCACGGTCACAGACACCTACCGCATGTCGGGCGGTTCAATGGTGTCTCGCCAGTGAATGGCTCCATCGTCGCCCCAGTCAGTCAGTCGCCAGTTCATCGCCGGACACGCCCGCGCGCGCGGACAAGGCGAGCACCGGCGTGCTCCCTCAAGACACTCTCGGCCAGAGCGGCAGCAGCAGCTGGGTGGACGGTACCATCCGCGGCTCGACCTCGGCCGTCATCCGCGCGTGCAGGCCAATGCCACACGTGGCGAATGTTCAGGCGCCATGTGCCGGCAGCGGCACCCTCAACGATCGTCGACGGCCTCCTCACTGTGGGCAGACGTGGATCCAGCTGGGCACCGTGACCGGCTTACGGCCAGGCCCTCTCCAGCGGCATGTCGCCCTGTACCCCTCAACGTCACCATCGGCGCGCTTACGATCGACGACGCCGTCATGGTCAAGAAGAAGAAGAAGAAGACCAACCTGACCCAGCGCTGGGTGTCGCCGGCGACGTGGCCTAGTTGCCCACCACTCGGGCGTCCTGCTCACCAACCAGTCGGCGACCCTCGCTCGCGCTCGAGTCGGCCGGGATCCTGATCGGCGTCAACGACACGGCAGGCTCGTCAACTACGGCCAGATCTCAACAAGGTGGGCGTCGCGTCCGCGACCGCGACCGTCAACGGCAGCAGCACCATCTGCCGGCGCCACGCGGCTCTTCAACCGCGCCCTCGCAGCGGGCGAGGTTTCCACCACCACCACCACCGGCCCGACCACCGGCCTGGTGGCAACCGCAGGCGCAGGTCGATCTGCGACCTCGACGCCGATGGCGATCGACGGCGCACGCGCAGGTCAGCGTCACGCAGCCGCTCACCTATTGTGGGCATCCGCAGCAGCGGCACCACCCTCTGGATGGTGGTCATCGTAGACGAGGGTGATTTCTGCCCGGCTGCGCGGTCACGTTGCGAGCTGGTGTGGGCGGCAGCTTCGCCCTGGACCCAGCAGCATCATCCTACACCAACCAGGACCTGTTCGACAGTGCAGCTACGGCGTCACCTGCCTCATGGAGGGCAGCGTGGCACCGAAATGAAATACGAAACGAAACGAAACGAAACGAAATAAAAATGAAACAAAATACGAAATAAACGAAAGGAAATACGAAACGAAACGAAACAAAAATTAAACGATAAAGCAAAACGATAAAACGAAAAAAACAATAACATTGTTTCGTATTTCTGTTGCGTTTTGCTTTTTACGTTTCGATTTTCATTTCGTTTGCATTTCATTTCCTCTTCTATTTTTTTATTTCTTTTGTATTTCGTTTCGTTTAATTTTCATTTCGTTTTTTTCCGTTTCGTTTCGTATTTCATTTTGTTTTTATCGTTTTTATCGTTTCGTTTCGTTTTAAATTTCTATTTGCGTTTCGCCCGGCCAGCCGACGACGACAGGAGGCGAACAATGACCATGCACGTGGACGGTATGCCACACCTCTTTTCTTCGCCCACTTCTCTGCAGTCCCGTGACTTACTCACTCAAACCGACAGGCCCCTATGTGGATAAATCGGCCATCGTGGACCATAAGAACGGAACCTACACTCTGCTCTACCGCGTCTCCAGAGCTGCGCAGTACAACATCTCCGTCTACCACCAAGGCATCCTATTACGAATAGATAAAAGAATGGCAAGCGAGAGGGTAGTGGAGGACAGGAGACCACGTACGAGCTTCCTCCTTCTTCCTCCCGTCGTACCGCGCGCGTGGAGGGGCTTCTTTTTTTGTGGCTTTGCTGACGTACAGGCGATCTCCTCTCCGCCCCCCTTCATCGTTGTTCCGGTTACGGGCGGACAGTACAGGGCAAGTGCATCTGACGCCCACTTCAGCTGATGCGCTGCTTGCTTCGGAGGAAGCGTCTGTCTGCTGCCCCTCGCTCACCTCGCAGGCCAAACGGGACCTGGTACCCACGGCCGCGGGGAAAACGACACCCGGAAGGGGCAGGGCAAGCTCGTGTGGCCAGGCGGCGGCTACTACGTCGGCGAGTGGCATGACGGCCCCACCAGGAAGGCCCTTCCTCACCAGGTACGCTTCTGCCGCCGCCGCCCTTCCAGCAGACGAAGGTTCCCCGTCCCCGTCCCCCGTCCCCATAGCACGCTTCGCTGGTTCTTCTTCTTCTTCCCTCGTCTGACACACCTCCGCCGCCCATCACCCACCAGGCTCACGGGTTCGGCCGCCGCGAGTACGGGAATGGAGCCACGTACGTGGGCAGCTACGAAAAGGATCGCCGCGTGGGCACCCGGAGTGGAAGGTAACCGCACTCTCCCCTCTCCCTCGCGCCCGTGATGGTGGCTCGTGGCGGTGGCGGCGGGTGGTGGTGTGGCGGGCGCTCAACGGCGCTGGCGTGATGTCGCTGCGCACAGGTGGGACGGAGGAACGGGCGCCTCATCTGCCCGGATGGCCGGGAGTTCGAGAGCAGGTCTGGATGGGTACGCACGCACATGCTCGCCTCGCCGCGCTGCACTGCTGCCTCCGCCGCCGCCGCCCAAAGTTTCCCTCGGCTGAGGCTTCTTCCGGCAGAGGAAAAGATGCAAGTCGGCGACACTCGGGCTTGAGTCGGCCGGGATCCTGATCGGCGTCAACGACACGGCAGGCTCGTCAGCTACGGCCAGATCTCAACAAGGTGGGCGCCGCGTCCGCGACCGCGACCGTCAACGTGTTCGTAGTCCACCTCTACACCGCCATCGGGCGTGCTCGCACTCGGCGGCGGCGGCGGCGGCGCGGTGCACTACAACGCTGGGCTCCAGGTGTCACCGGTGCACCGGCCTGCTCCGCGTCACCGCCAACACCACCACCACCACCACGGTGCAGCTCGCTTATGGATCGGCCCTCTCGGGCGGCAAAAACTTCTGGAGGTCACCGGCGGCGCGCGCTGGCCATCGGCGCCAACGCCACCTTCACCACCGCGCGCGCAGACCCGCAGCTTGGTCCACCTTCGCGGACCCGCTCAGCAACGCCGGCGCGCAGCGTCAGGTCGTGCTGGGTAGCGCCACCTTCACCGGCGGTGCAAGTTCACTGTCGCCAACCAAGGGTTCGACGGACGGAGTCGCCGCGCTCAACATCACGTTGACCTTTGCCTGGCGGCTACGCCAACAACGCCAACGCGAGCGAGGTGGACAGCCGGCAGCCGCGCATGTCGCCGTGAGAGTTCAACGCCGGCTCGCAGCGCTTCGAGGTCGACTCGAGAACGTGGGTGGAGGCTTACCGCGATCATGTCCGGAGCAGCAGCGGCAACACGTCGAACACCGTGGCGGTACCCGGGAACGTGATCAAGGGCAGCAAGATGCACCGCAGCATGGGCACCCCCCGACTTCGAAGTGTCGGGAGCGCTCAACTTCTTCTGCTGCTGCTGCTGCCCCCACTCTCGGCCTTCCTGGCCATCACCCTCGAGTCGATGACGGCGCCTCGCTCACCCTCGAGGGCGACGTCATCGTGGCCGGCAGCTTCTACTGGTACGGCGGCGGCGGCGGCGGCGGCGGCTACGTCAGGGGGCGCCGGCAACCTCATCCTCCAGGCATGGGGGGGGGGCAAGAAGATCATCCTCTCGCCGGGCCAGCACTACGCATGGACGGCACGGTGGTGGTGCTGGTGGCTGGTGGCTGGTGGTGATTGCCATCGCTCTCGTCGTGGGTAAACCCCCCTCCCCCCGACGTCACGCTCGAGCCACGACCTCTCGGGTACCCTGAGCGCGCCGGTGGCCACCGCGCGCGGGAATCACCGCGAGTTACTGCCCGGCTGCGTGCGTCGGGTCATGCAGTATGCCGACGTGGTGATCGACGGGATCGACCGCTCGACGAAGCAGACACGGCGCAGCTCGGATCGGAAGCACGGTCCTCATCGTCGACACGCCGATCCCTTTGCGCCGACGTGGTGATCGACGGGATCGACCGCTGCCTCTCCTTCGCGCCTTCGCAGAAGAGGAGGGCGAGAAGCCGGTGCCAGCAGCAGATTCCGTTCTCGGCGAGGTCAAGGAGAGCCATCGCCGACGACTTCAGATGGTGGGCGATATAAAAAATGACACGAAAAACGAAAAGAAAATTAATTCGTTCCGTTTTCATATCATTTCGCCTTTCGTTTAGCATTTCGTTTCGGTTTCATGTTGGTTTTCGTATCGTTTCGTTTCGTTTCGGTTTTCATTTGGTTTCCGTTTCGTATTGAGTTCTGTCTCGTTCGAAATTTCGTTTCGTTGGACTTTCGTTTCGTGTTACATTTGGTATTTTATTTCGCGAAATTGGTAAATCTCGGAACGGTGCAAGTTAAAAATCGGAATGGAAATGAATGTTCGGAATGTTATTACGATACAATTTCCGTAGACAGGTTTTCTGTAGACATATTTCTGTAGACGTCGGGGTTGAGAAGGCTGGTCTGCAGACCACAGAACATACTTGTTTAGCGGCTGGCGCCAAGGCCATGAAGCGCAGCAAGCCAGACGAGGGCGCGTGCGGCGAGGAGGAGCAAGTGCGCAAGGCGCAGGCGGATCCAAAAAGGTACCTTTCCTCTCTCTCATCTTTCCCCCC
>NW_004457712.1:854957-855512 GCF_000313135.1 Acanthamoeba castellanii str. Neff | reverse complement strand
TACCGTCGCGGGCCGCGCAGGCGGTAGAGGGCGTAGTAGAAGGCGTTCTCGAGGAGGAAGCGCAGGCTGTACATCTGCGCGGGCTGGCGGCCGTCGATGTCGGTGAAGCCGTGCTCCCACGCCAGGTCCGCCACGTTCAACATGCGCCCCGTCTGCTTGATCATTCCTTTGTCTATATCGTGCATGTGTCGTGTGTGTCGTGTGTGTGTCGTGTGTGTGTCGTGTGTGTCGTGTGTGTGTCGTGTGTGTCGTTAGAGATCTGGCATAGGTGAGGCGCGAGGAGCAGGCGCACCCTGAGCGAGCGCGGCGACGGCTCGGCCGGAGTAGATGGCGGACTCGCCGCCGCGGGTGACGTCGACCTTGTACTTGTTCGCCAGCACCTCGCGCTTCGAGAGGAACCGCTCTGTCTTCACCATCCCTGACAGATCCCATCATGTGAGCATTGGTGTGACGTCGCTCAGCGTGTGCGTGTGTGCGGTTGTGTGCGTGTGTGCGGTGCGTGCGGTTGTGCGGTTCATGCGCGTGCGTACGTACCTGGCCTGAGACTCACCGCGG
>NW_004457712.1:838434-853427 GCF_000313135.1 Acanthamoeba castellanii str. Neff | reverse complement strand
GGCCATCTCGCTCAGCACGAAGTTTGGATTCTCGCCGATTTCGTCGACTGCCTCCCACTCCATAGTGCCGACGATGCGCGGGTTCGACCTCTCCCCTCCTCTTGCGTGGGCGCTTAGTTTCACCATCGACTTGTTGACCCTCATCGACTGCGTCCGCCACGCCGCCTTGCAGAAGTCCGGTGCGTCAGGGTGTTCGCCACACCACCACGCCGCCAGCGCCGTCGCTGGGATGCGACACAAGAACCTCCACTCCTCCCCCCACCATTGCTGGATCTCCTCGGGCACCTCCATCTTATTTTTTTCTGTACGGAAACCGATGGGTGAGGCGTTGAAATACAAAAAGGAAGGCTCGTCCTTTTTTTAACCCTTTTCCAGGATGTTACTGCTGACCCCCCTCCCTTTCCGCGTTTTTGGCGCCTTTTTTTATTCCGAACTTTAATGACCAGCCCGATTTTTAACTTGTCCCACTCCGAACTTTCAGCGTATCGCTTTTATTTCGGTTTACGTTTCGTTTCGTGCACACACCACACCCACACAGTGACTCCCCAGGCGTTAGGAGGCGTAACAACGGCGCCGCGCCTTGAGTGTCGGAGAATCGAATGACATTAAGGTGCTGGTGCTGGTGCTGGGTCGATCGTACATGACGATCTCCTTCTCGTACACTCGAAAGGCTTACACCGGGGCGGCGTGCCCTTGCTGCCCGTCATGATGTCCACGCATCGCCGCAGCCGGGACGAGTCACCCCGGAGAACTGGAGAGAGAGAGAACGGGAGTGAGAGTGCGCAGCAGCAGAGGCGGCAGAAAAAAGGAAAAGCAATTCTCATCAAAACGAGAGACATCGGGCTCACTGAGCAGGCCGCGTAGTTTGGGAATCGCGGCGGCAGCGTCAGCCACGGCCGATACGGTCACCAGGCGCGTCAATTGATTGATTGTAATCGATCACGGGTGCGCAGCCCGGCGGGGCGACACACACACACACACACAACACACACACACACACGTACAGTTGTTACGGAGGCCGATCACGCGCACGATATCGTCCATCTCGACCACCCATAGAGATCCCGATAGGAGAGGATCTGCACACGAGCGCGCCGCACACGGGGATGATGCTGGTGTCAGCTTCACCATAGCTGCGGCCACTTGCGCCCAAGCCCACAAACGATTGCAGTTCTAGTTTCCTGCCGCGAACCTATGCTCGGGACGACGACGACGAGGAGGAGGAGGAGGAGGATCACCTTGAGTGGCAGCTGGTACTGCTCCTTGTTCCTCTTCACCGTCTGGCGGTGGTGGTCGGTGGTGGTCGGAGAGGGAGGCAACGTCGAGAGCGAGAGCGAGAGCGAGAGGAGCAAGGGCGGTGGTGGTGGTGGTGAGGAGGGGAGGCGAGTCTCACCTCGAGCGAGTCGTCTCGGTAGCCGGTGACGCCCTCGTCGACGGACAGCAGGAAGAGGTCGAGCCCGTAGTCGTGCCTCGCGTTGAGGGTCGTCAGCACGTGGGCCAGCACGGTGGAGTCTGCGTCGCGTCGCGTGAGCTTCCCCGCGCATGAGGCGGACTTGGTGTAGAAAAGAAAAGAAGAAGTTGTTTGGGGAGGGGGGGAGGGGGGCTCCCCCGCTGATGGCGACCAACGGTTTCACCTCGCGCCTAATTTCGATTTTCCTGTCAGCAGCATCGTGTTTTTCTTTTGTTCTAGGTAAAGACAAAAGGAAAACAAGAGAAAAAATAAGTATGGTTTCCCTACTGTTTTCCCCAAGGCTATTCCGATTTTTGCTGAATTTTTCGCGGAAACAAAGCATACGTAGAATTCTTTTTTGCTGAATTCAGCAGTCCTTGCGTTCCCGAGCTTCAAATTCTTCTTTGGTTCACGTGCCATGCGTTCCCAAGCCTCGAATTCTTTTGTCGTAACATTGCGTTCCCGAGCTTAAAATTCTTCTGCAGCATAACATGCCTTGCGTTCCCGAGCCTCAAATTCTTCTATGATGTCACGTACCTTGCATTCCCGAGTCTCAAATTCTTCTTTAGTATCACGTGCCTTGCGTTCCCGAGCCTCGAATTCTTTTGTCGTAACACATGCCTTGCGTTCCCGAGCCTCAAATTCTTTTCCTTACCGCGTGGCAGAGAAAGAAAGGAAAAGAAAAATATAAAAATGCACAAAACCGGAAAATGCAGCTAGAGATCGGTAAAAAAGAAAAGTCAAAGAAAAGAAAAGAAACGAGAAATAAAAGGGATCCAAGATTTCTGGTTCAGGAGGCGAGGCAAGAGGCAAGGCTGCACCACCTCTTACCAACCGTCTGCAAACAATGGACGACGCAGTGCATGCAGGTGCCGTTCTTTGATTCCTAATATAATTTCTATTAATCACGCGCCTGAGATAGCAGCTCACAATTAGAACAGATCAGGTGCACGCACCCCCACGACATCAGGAAGTGCCCTCCAAGATGGAGGACGAAGATGGAGAGGTTGAACGATGTTGCCGCATCTGCCGCGGTCCAGAAGAGGAAGAAGTGGGTGGGGAGGAGGCTGGCGAAGCCCTCGGCAAGCTTATTCGTCCCTGCGCCTGCAAGGGTTCTCTCCTCTACGTGCACGAGGTACCCATTCACGTGTTAAGCATCATCAATTTCAATCTGATGTATCCTCCTCTTATCTTTTTTGATTAATTCTCTTTATCTTCGCTTTGTGCAGAAATGTCAAGAGATGTGGATAAAGACCTACATCCGCCGTAGCGACAAGAAGCCCGCGTGCGAGGTGTGTGGACAGCAGTTCCGCATCTCCTTTACGCAACCACACAAGGGCCTCGCCGGCTTCCTCTTCTCCTCGCAGTCACCACCGCTCGTCCACGCCATCTATCTTGTACGTCTTCTCGTCGTTGGCCGCCCAGACACACACGACACACACACACCACAGCTCATTACCATGTGTCAATGCACTGCAGTCTCTGTTGTACATTGGGCTGTACTGCCTGTTCCTCTTTGCCGCCGAGCACCACACGAAGCTGGCCGCGTTCTGCGTCATGGTGGCCGTGGGTGTTGGCGCCAGCGCCGCCATCTTCTATCTCATCGCCTTCAGGTACCACCACCTTGCCAGGCTTGCTCCGGTCCACCTTCTTCACTGACGGCCAACAACGACGTGGTATGATCCATGATGATGTGAGCAGGGAGGTGGACAGGCAGGTGCTGGTCTACTACATCGTACCCACGTTCGTGTTTGCAATTGTCATCTTCTCGCAGTTCATGGGCTACGCCAGTCTCTACTACAAGTGGCTCAGCTATCCTGGTCTCTCCCTAGAGGAGGTACTCTCCCCCGCTCTTCTTCTTGCTTCGTCGTCTTCTTAGTCTTCTTCTAATGTGGACGGTGGTGGTGTGCCGGCAGGATTTGGAGTACAAGGCGTTCCTGCAGCAGATGACGTGGAAGAGTTCGATGGGGGTGCTGCTGGAGGGCATATCGTCGACCTCCATCGTTCTCAACATCGGCCTCCTCCTGTGCGTCTCCTCCGTGCGACTCTACAATTTTCTGCGCCACCTCCGCCGGTACACCAGCACTCCTATTATTATTGTTACCTATTATTATTTATTTATTTGGTATTATTATGGAGCTCGACACTCACTAACATGTGGGTATGGGGGGATTTATCAGGCATGGCGGCAGCCTTGCCAACGTGTGGATGACCGCACCCGATTCGACCAGAGCGACAATCATCGGTACACGACCAACTACACGACCAACGACACGACACACGTGTTCGCGTACTGATGAGACTGTTCCTGGCACTACTAGGCTCGGTGCAACTCTGTATATTCTGTTGGTTCTACGTGTGCGGACCCACGGGCAAGTGCGCAGTGTTTCTGGTCTACGTCGCCTTCGTCGCCGCTGTCAACTGGTTGCTCCGCTCCCGATTCTCTCGGGTGCCGTTTCCGTTTACTTTACCACCCACCACCCACCACCCACCCACCAGGCCGGCGATTATGGGCGCTGTCAGTTGACCTCTCGCTTTTGGAATGTACAGAACGTCGACACGGGCCTGTGCCGACTGGCTTTGGTCATGGGCTACGGGTTCGTGGGCACGGTGCTGGCCGGCATCGGCATCACGCACTACCTCGCACTGCTGGCCGATGCTGACGTCGAGGCATCATCGGCCGCGAACAGCGCGGCGCCGATGGATCAGCTCGCAGGCGAGACCCAAGTCGCGCTTCCAGAAGAAGCGGAGATCGCAGATGAGTTGGCAGCGACGCGACAACAGAATGGCGACGACGTGGTCGATGAGCTCGCCCACGCGACGTCGGAGCACGGCCCGGGCTTCCCGTTCTCCTTCCACCCGACGTTGATGTCGCGCAAGATGGCCGGAAACTTCGTTCGCTTCCTCTACGACAAGTCTGCTCGGGACGACCACTACGAGTACTGGAACCAGGTGCCCTCTCCTCGCTTCGCCGAGCTCCTTCCTTCGTTGTTGTCACTCAGTGCTGATGATCATCTGTCGCTCCCCCTCCCCCCCAACACCACACACACGCACGCACGTACGCACACAATCAGGTGTACTACGTGTCGTTCTTCCTGTTCCAAACGCTGGGCATCTTCGGCGTCGCCATCTGGGTTCACGTTCGCGCAGTCTGGGATCACTTCAAGGATTGGCAGAACGTCCGCCGGCAGCAACAGCTCATGCTGCTACGTGACGAGGTACCCACCCCCCTCTTGCTTGTGTGTGCGTGCGGTAATGTGTGCGCGTGTGCGGTGTGGATTCCTATGGTGTCTGATGGAAAGTGTTGTCACAGCTGTTGTTCAAGTTGAATGGCATGGAGCAGCAGCATCGCACTCTGGTCGATTCGGTCCGAAACAACCTGCCCGCCCGCCACGCGGACCCTCTCGCTGCCGCACAGCCGGCGCCGGCGCCTGCCTCCACCGACGGAGGCGACGAGCCGACCTACGGCGACGTGCACGCGCACCTGCGACGGAGGCAGCAGCTCGACCGGGAACCGCGCCTCGCCCCGACCGACCACGTCGATCTCGTCACGCGAGAGGCCGAGACGGCCTTGCGCCGCGTGCAGTCCAACCTCGGCCATCTTGAGGACAGCGAAGAAGAAGAAGAGCTCTACGGCGCCGATGAAGTAAAAGAAGAACAGCCCGGCGAGCTGGGAAACGAGGAGGAAATCGAGGAAATCGCCGGCGGCGAGGCTGACGTGGACGTCGACATGTTCACGAGAGAAGCAGCGGAGAAGGGCAAGGAGAAGGTCGACACCGACGCGGAGGCCGATGATGAAGTCGGCCAAGCGACGGCCGCGGCCGCGACTTCAGCTCCGTCGCCTCATGCGACCGCTCAGGGAGCACCGCTCGATGCGCCGGAAGCTACGGCGGCAGCGGCTGCGGCTGCGGCCGACGAAGATGAAATCGGAAATCGGCTGCAGGCGGGCGCGCGCGAGTTCGTGTCGGGGGTGCGGAGCATCGACGAACTAGTCACGCAGTACCTCCGCGAGCGGCGCACGGAGTCGCAGGCGGGCCTGTTCGCGCAGTACCTCCGCACGCACCTGTCGCCCTTCACCGCGCCGGAGAAGGTGCGGATGGTCTACGCCACGCTGGCCTACCTCGTCCTGTTCAACTCGGTCTACTTCTCGCTCGTGGTCATCGACCAGGACGAGGTCAGGAAGGTGTGGCTCCGCTACGTCATGGACTGCGTCGGCATGATCTCCATCCTCTTCTTCATCCACTTCAACTACCTCACCGGCGCGCCCAACCACAATTTCAACAATCTCAACATTCTTCACAATCTCAACGTCGACAACAACGTCCAGAACCGGCCGAACGCGAACAACGACGACGACGGAGAGAACCGCAACGGCAACAACGCGGGGCGCAACTACGGGCTCCTACTGATCGGCCACGCCGTGCTCTACTTCGTTCTGCTGTTCGTGTGGATCGTGCTGCGGCCGGCCACCTTCTTCGACCCCTCGCTGCGCCTCTCACACGACGCCGCCGCTGCCGCCGGTGCTGATGTGATCAACAGCACCAACGGCACCACCGCTGACGCCGCGAGCGACGAGTACGCATCGGAGATTCCGGCGGACTTGGTCGACGCGCTGCTGATGGAGCGGAGCGGTGCGGTGGCGGTCGACCCCTACACGTTGCACTCGCTCAAGGTGGTGTCGCTGCTGCTGTTCGTCTCGGTCGTCGAGTACGGCCTCATCGGGCTGGGACTCACCGCGCGCCGGCTGGTGCGCATCTATCGCATCTGGCTCAACACGGGCACCGGCCACTTCGTGGTCCACGACGTCGCCGAACCGCCGACCGCGCCCGACGACGCCGGCGCGCCAGCGCCGCCTCAGCCCCAGCAGCCTCTGCCACCGCAGCAACGACGAGGCGAAGAAGACGAACGAGAACGAGAAGCCGATCGAGGGGACGAGGTAGAGGAAGAGGAGCAAGAAGAGAGCCAGCGGCTGCGAAGGAGGCGAACTGCGGCGGCGGGCGCCGAGTAGACCGGCCGACGCCCACAACACCCAACCCCCCACGCACACAACCCTGTACATACTCCTCGCACCGCAAACATGTTTGACTTTACGTTTGAATTTTTCGCAAGTCGTTTTCGAAACACAAACAAGTTTGGCTAAGTTGATTCCCTAGGTAACCGCGAAGAAGGAAAATCAAAATTCAAATACCGAACGAAATGCGCAGTAACTGCTCTTTTTCTGGTCAGAGGAAGATGGAGGCGAGCGACTGTTCGTATGTGGGGCAGGTGAAGGCGGGGCGAAGGGAGGGCTCGGGGGTGCTGCTGTGCGACACAGGGCTACGGTTCGAGGGCAGCTTCAAGAACAACCAGATCGAGGGACCCGGGGTCTTCGACCTGCCACAG
The DNA here is from genome assembly GCF_000313135.1 of Acanthamoeba castellanii str. Neff. Classification (NCBI taxonomy): domain Eukaryota; phylum Discosea; order Longamoebia; family Acanthamoebidae; genus Acanthamoeba; species Acanthamoeba castellanii. The sequence goes on along the minus strand of NW_004457712.1, from coordinate 846,595 downwards.
AAGGGGGGCAGGTGGAAGGGCAGCCTCCACCGAGGCGTCCCGTCCGGCCCGTCCATCTTCACCCTCCCCGACGGCACCACCTTTCACGGTATTTCCTTACCCTCCCCACGTTAAGAAAGTCAACTTGGCATATCTTAAAATAATTGAAAGATAATATTTCTATATCAATATATATATTTCTTTTATATTGTTGTCTTTGCTAAAGCTGTGTCCTGCACTCCCAGGTGAGTTCAGGGACGGCAAGCCAGAGGGAGCGGCGAAGATAGTGTTTCCCGATGGCCGGGTGGTGGAGCTGCGCTACGCCAACAACCGCAACCCGTCCGTGCGTCTGGTGACCTCCCAAGGTGGCACCTCAAACTACGCAGCACGCTTTCTCTTCCCACGCGCAGGAAAGGCACTCACGCATGGGTGTTTGGTTGTGCTGTGCGCCTTCAGGCAACGTGTACGAGGGCACGCGGGACATGACCAAGGAAAAGCCCTCTCTGGAGATCATGAAGCAGCATCTCCAGCAGCTGAAGGACAAGCCAGATCAGGTACGGCCCATGCCCACACCTGACGAATAATAATTGCTTGATAAAACAACACACAATAATAAAGAATCACAGTTATTAATAAATTACCACAGGGCGACGAACCGACAAGCACGCCGCGTAACCGGGAGGTCAGCTCCAATTGGAACTTGATTACATTCAACACCTTCACTTCCAAGGTAACACACCGGGCCAAGTCCTGGGATTCAGAGAGACAGCTTTTTATTCGTTTGTGACAAATTCCTCAACTAGGAGGGTGACGTGTACCGGGGCGAGTTCAAGGCCGGCAGGCGACACGGGCAGGGCGAGATCAGGTGCTCCAACGGCCGGCGGTACGTGGGCTCCTTCAAGAAGGGACGCAAGCACGGGCGGGGCACCTACACCCTGGCCGACGGCAGCCACTACGAAGGGTTCTTCGCCAAAGGTGCAACCCCGATCATTAACGTTGCTTCTTTATTTTCCACACACACACACACACACACACTCACACTCACACTCATACCACACATCATTACTATCTATCTGTTTCATTTATATTCGTAGGCAAGCGACACGGCAAGGGGAGGTACATGTCGGCGGACGGCACCAAGTACGAGGGGGACTTCGCCGAAGGCAAGAAGCACGGCTACGGCGTCTACACATTCGCCGACGGGAGCGTCTACCAGGTATTTATTTATACGCGCTCACAGCTCGGGCTGGCCAGTTACCATGGAATGAATGATAAGAAACTCACATATAGGGTGAACGTGACTGTGTCAGGGCGATTTCTACAACGACAACTTCAAGGGCAAGGGGCGGTACAGCTATGCCGACGGAGAGTGCTACGAGGGCTACTTCGCCAACGACATGTTTCACGGCTACGGCGAGTACACGTTCTCCGGGGGCGACATCTACAAGGGCCAGTACCGAAACGACAAGATGCACGGACAGGGCACCTACATATACAAAGGCATCGCTCCCTCACACAACCACTACAGAAGATTTATATATATATATATATGTAATATTTACATATGTGATTCAAGAGGTCATCATTGCTCATCATCATCCTTCCTTCCTCGCAGACGAGCGGAAGTACAGTGGCAAATTTGCTAATGGTCGCTTCTGTGGGCACGGCGTCTATACCTACCCCAATGGCAGCTGCTATGAAGGTGAACCTACACACTAGCATTTATTTTTTGTTTTATTACTCTAATGTACCAATCGTTGACTGACATATTGCATGACACACGCCAGGGCCATTCCTGAACGACCAGAAGAACGGCCAGGGAACGTTCACTGACTACAACGGCCAGAAGTACCTCGAGATGTGGAAGATGGGCTCCCGGGTGAGCAGGACGCCCATCGCCGTCGGTGGCGACAACGCCGGCGCGGCTCCCGGAAGCGGCGGCGACGAGGATGAGCACTCGGTCGGTGGGCGCACGTCGTCCACCACCTCGGTCGGGTCGAGCTCGGGCGACGAGGCCTGGCCTGTCGCCAAGCGGTCGTCGTCATCGTCGTCGCCCAGCAACAGCCTGGTGAGCGACACCGTGCTCAGCGATGCCCTGGACGACGCCTGGGACAACAGCCTCACCGCCGACGCCGTGGTCTCGCTGGTCAACAAGCTGAGCGAGGACGGCGGTGGGTACGGCGAGGGACCCAACGTGATCGGCAGCACGATCGGCGTGTGGATCGGGAGCGGCATCGTGGGCGGCGGGGGCAGCGGCGGCGGCGGGGGCAAGTCGCAGCCGGCCAAGCAGAAGCGGAAGCGCGGGAGCAGCGTGTTCAGGCGCAAGGGCGACAAGGCACACAGCCCCGCGCCACATCGATCCTCCAGCAGCTGCGCGCGGCTGCCGTAGTCGCCCCGGAATCGTCATCGTCGCCTGCCTCAGCCCCGGCCACACCACACGGTCCACCCAGCACCAACCAGCCCAACGCAATGTCGAGCTCTGGAGGCGCGACAGCCGAGCTGGCCGCGGTGAGCGCTGTGAGCAAGATCAAGAGAAGGAAGTAGGGCCAACAGCAAGAGCAGGAATGCGTGGAATTGATCGTCGCATTTCTTTTTGGGTTTCATTTATTTTCCCTTGTGAGTTCGATCCGCGGAGATCGAAAAGAGAAAAAGCAAACGAAATGGTGTCATCCGACCTCATCGAGGGCGCCCACCAACCGCAAAGGGCCACCTCAACTTTCCGCGCCTTTTGAGGCGTTGACATCTCGTCGAACGGGAGATAACGTCTTTACTCTGCACCATCAAACTGTAGCCGTCTCTTCTCGCGCCACTGCTGTTTGATCGGCGATTTTTTTCCTCCTCATCGCTCCCACATCGATCCGCCGCATGCGGCATTGATTTATAATTTCTTCATTTTTACTGGGTTCATCTTCGCTATATCCTCCTCTCCCCGGATTCTAAGTAGAACCTCGACGGAACCAACGAGGTCGATGTCATCGCCCGTTTCAACCTCTTCCCTCAGTTTCGATCGATTTCGAGAGAAAGATGATCCTGCCCATATCGAGAAGGTGGTGCCCTCGACGTTGAGGGGCCTCTACACGACCTCAGCACTTTCGCCCTCTTCCTCATTTTCGACTTCTTCATCTTTAGCCGGCGCTACACGATCGACGTCGTCTTCGCTCTGGCAGTGGTGCTGGAACTGGTTGTGGTGGACCCTCGCCTGGACCTACATCGTACCCAGCCTCGGCCTTCTCCTCACCTTCTGGCTCTCGTGGCTGGTCTTCCTCCCGTGCGTGCTCTTCCTCCTCTTCTTCTCGCTCGGCAAGAAGATGTTGGGCTTCGCCTTCGTCTGCACCACCTTCGTGCTCGTGCCCCTCCTCAAGGCCATCCGCTACACTCCTGGCATCGAGTCTGGCGCCAACCACCTCCTCAGGTTCAGGCGCTCTCCCTCTTCCACAAATCTCTCTCTACATCTCTCTCTCTCATTTATTTTATTATTATTTATGTGGTCTGTTATTTGTTCGTCTCGTGCTTGTTCGGTGGTCCCTGTCCTCCTTGCTGCTGCTGCTGCAACGGTTGTTGCTTGTGGTCGTGATGGTTGAGGAGGAGGTCTCTTCTTTCTTCTTCGTCCCCTTTCCTTTGCTTTTCGCGCAGCGGCGCCGTTGGCTTGTGTCTGGCATCGACAAGGCTCAATCCTCGATTATAGCTGCTTGTTACCCATAGCCGGGTGAAGGAGGGTGGTTGGTCGAGGCGCTGCTGTCACTCCTTCTTCTTCTTTCTTCCCGTCTATGTTCACACATAGCACCAATCGCTTTGCTCTTTTTTGTCTCACCTTGGCCCAACACACAACCACAACACAACGCACTCACACAACTCGACCATCACATCACAACAACAACAACACACGACACACGACATGGGGCTCGGTGGTGTGGGTGTGGAGGACAGGTGGACGTTCATCGCGTGGTTCTACGCGCTGGTCTTCTTCGAGAAGCTGCTGCGATGGATTCTCAAGCACTTCGTGGGGCACCACAAGGACACCAGCCGCCCCTACTCCCTCGTCAACGTCATGGACCCCTACTTTGACGGCTTCTGCTCTCTATCATCATCTTCTTCATCTTCTTCAGCCTCTTCCTCCTCTTCGCTATTCACGTCATGTACAGCATCACCATCACCTTCTTCTTCATCATCCTCGTCGTCGTCTTCTCGAAGAGACAAGAGAACAGGACCAGAAGATCTCCAAGAGGCCATGGTAGTGTCATCATTTTCATCATCTTCTTCTTCTACCTCCTCTCCTCTGTATTCTCTTTGCTTACATAATTCTTCGTACCTGTGTTCTTGTCGTGCGGCGCCGCTGGTTGTAGGAGCACACCTACAACGAAAGCCAACGTGCGACCGAGGCCGAGCAGGAGCGCGAAGAGCAGGACCAGAAGGACATCATCAACCAGGACCATGAGTTCAGCAACTTCGAGTACTCTCACGCCAAGGTCTCCCTCTTCTCTTCTCTTCTTACGTCTCCTCCTTCTTCTTTCCTCTCCTTAGCTTTCGCTTTTCGCTTTCTGTCGCTTTCGCTTTCGCTTTCCTCGTCAGCCCTCGCTTTCGTTCTTCTTCTGTTGTTGGGCTTACACGAATCGCCTCGGACGTTGGGCCTTTGGGTTTGGTGTGTGGGAACAGGCCTACTCCCTGGCGCTGGCGGCGAAGATGGCCTACGAGAACTCGGACATCATCAAGTGCGAGGTGAAGAAGTGGGGCTTCACGCAGTGCCGCGTGGTGCGGTATCAGAACAGCAAAGCCTACATCGCCTCCAACGATGAAATGGTCCTCCTCGTACGGGCTCCCGTCCATTCCACATTCAAGTCCACGCCAGTCAAACACTCACGTTTTCTTTCTTTTTCTTTCTTTTTCTTTCTTTTCTCTGCTATTATCCTTCCATCAGGTGTTTTGTGGGACGCACCCGCTCAACCTGAGGAACTACATCACCGACCTCCAGGCCCATCTCGTCAACGCCGGACCCCTCGGTAAGTCGCTACATAAATATTAATATTTAGATATACTCGTGAACGAAATATTCGCAAGAATGCTGACAATGCTCACACATTCCTGTCGTCGCCTTAAAATCAGGATATGTACATAGCGGGTTCCTCGAGGCGCTGGGCCTGCGGCACGTCGATGAGGAGGAGGAAGAGGAGGCCGAGCGACAGTACAGGCAGGAGTGGCAGAGGTCGCACCAGCTCAACAAGCACGCGCCCTCTTCACCGTCCTCTTCATCGTCGTCGTCGTCTTTCTCTTTCTCTTCATCGTCTTCCTCTTCGCGCGGGCGCAACTTGAAGCTGTCGCTCATGCGCGGCCGGCGCCGGGCGTCGCTCACGCTGCCGGTGGTCATGCGGCGAGATAACGGATATCGCTGCTCACCGGCCAAGCTGCTGCGAGCGCTGCCCACCCTGCCCAACAACCTCTGGTCCCTCATGCGCTTCGTCGTCCTCTGGCACCGACGCCAGCTTCTCCGCGTCACCGGTACACCCCCAATGGTGTCGTGTGCGGTCGTGCGAGTGAGTGTGCGTGTGTCATGGCGTGTGTGGTGTCTCGTGTGGCATGATCTGATTGGTGTGTGTGTGTGCGTGCGGTTTACTTCCCAGGGCTACACGACTATCACGAGAAGCTGACGACGTCGTCGTACAACGCGCCGATGTACCATCAAGTGATCAAAATTTTGGACGAACTGGGCGTGCTCCAGGCCTACCCGTTCGCCTCTTCGACGCCCACCCGCGCCAAGAGGCAACCGGTACGCACCACCGCACACGACACACCGCACACACACACACACACACGTTCTGCAGCCACGAACACGCGACACGCACGGAGAAAGTACTTATTATTTATTATTTATTATTTATTACTTGTTATTATTTGAAATGGGCAGCCGAAGCGAAAGTTGTGGGTGGCGGGACACAGCCTGGGCGGCGCGCTGGCAAATCTGTTCAGCGCGCAGATGGTCAACGACTACCCCGGTTCCGAGGACGCCATCGGCGGCGTCTACACGTTTGGCCAGCCGCGCGTCGGTGATCTGTACGTCGTTTTCCTCTTTGGCCCAGACCCCACTCGCCCGGTCGCCAGTGCTCAACGCTCCACCAACACCAACAGGCAATACGCACAGTTTGTGAACGAGAAGATGGGCCAACGCTTCTTCCGCTTCGTCAACGGAAACGATCTCATCCCTCGTCTCCCTCTCGGCATCCCCTCCTGGTACCCTTTTTCCCTTCCTTTTCTTATTTTTCTTATTTTGAGTATTATTGTATTTATTTGTTATTTGTTTTATTATTGCTTTACGTGGTTGATCAATTAATAATCATTGATTCAATACAATTGCTTAGGCTCATCCGGCGGCTGCTGAAGCGGGCGAAGAAGGAGAAGGACGGCACGCTCATCGACGTGCCCGACATCAAGTCGATCCGCAACAGTCTGGTGTGCTACCTGGCGGGTGTGGCGACCAACCACGAGACGTCCTACAAGCACGCCGGACAGCTCAAGTACATCGACTACGGCGGCAACATCATCGAGCCCGACAAGCTCCAACACGTCATGTACCTCCACCTCCTCGGCCTCTGCAAACTTCGAGTACGTTCCATCAACACGACACACGACACACGACAATGGCACACACATTCTAACATGTTGTTTGTTGGCAGATATTCAAGCACCTGCAGCGGGATACGTGGCTTCGGCTTGTGTTCCGCATGGTGCTGCCCTTCTTCATGAACGATCACCTCATATGGTATGTGGGCCAACTCACACAACGACACGACACACAACGCCACGCCACGACACGACACGCACTAACGTGCGCGTTGCATGTGTGCAGTGACTACGCGCGCGCGATCAAGGACCGGATGGAGGAGGACCGGCTTGAGGCCGAGGAGGCGCAGAAGCGCGTGGAGGTCGCCTTGGTCATGGAGGAGGGGCGGGCCTCGGCCATGCGCGGCTGGTTCGAGACCCTCCGACCGACGCCGGCCGCCACCGCCAATCAAAAGAACGAAGACGGCAAAGCACAGAACGAAAACGAAAACGAACACGACGCTAGCAATGAAGAGGTATCGACACGCGAGCAAGACCTCCGCGACGATGGGACGCCGAAGCTGGTGTGCTCCCGGGGAGGTGGGCCATCGTGCGGGATCCCGCGGCGGAAGACGACCGACGCCGTCCTGGCGGTGGTGGACGCCGCGGCCTCCGGCAGCCTCGCGAAGACACGAAGGAGCGAGGGCGGAGGAGGGCTCACCCGGCGGCGACGATGGAGCACTTCCCAGTTGTGAGAGCCCACCACATAGACTGGACCATTCCCTTCAGGTTATGTTGAGTTTTGTTTGTAATAACATGTTTCACCCACCAACATTACCTCTTTTTTTTTCTTTTGATTTATAGAAATATTACTCTGGATACGTATATCTCAAAATCCCATTAATTTTGTTTGCCCGATAGCCAGAGAATTATCTCCGGAGAATGCCAAGAAACAGCTTCCTTGTCCAGCCCGACAAATAAGCGTGTTGTACCGGGACTGGGAAGGTATTTAATCGACCAACCGACGTTGCCAAACCATCAGTTTATCTTCATCACACAATCAACCCTATCTACCCCTCCATCTTCCTCAACATCAACATCATCAATCGATGGCCGAACAACTGGCAGGCGCGTACCTTCGCGGTCGAATCGGCGCGCTGGCGGACAACGACGTGTTCTCGGGCGGCCTCATGCTCGTCCTGATGGGAATGGTCGCGGCCTACGTCGGCTGGACGGCCCAGTGGCTGTGGGACCGGTTCTGGCGCGAGTTCGTCGTGTCGCTCGAGGTGCGCAAGGAGGACGAGGCCTTCGCGTGGATCATGAAGTGGCTCGCTCACCAGACCGAGCGCGCCAACGGGCGCGACCTGAGCATGCTCACCACGCGCGACAACCGCCAAGACCGCTGGAACGGCGCCGAGGCCGCCACCAAGCCCCAGCTCCACTTCGGCCCTGCTCCCGGCCAGCACTTCCTGCGCTACCGCGGGCGGTGGATCACCGTGCAGCGCGTGGTCAAGGAGAACGGCGGCGGAAGCGGGAACAACAGCCTCGAACTGCAGGAGACCATCAAGCTGCAGACCTTCGGCCGCGACCCGCAGGTGCTCAAGAATCTCGCCGCCGACGCCATTGCCTTTGCGCTGGGCGACGAGATGGG
>NW_004457712.1:793124-836828 GCF_000313135.1 Acanthamoeba castellanii str. Neff | reverse complement strand
GCAGCTGGCGCAAACTCATGGCTGTCGAGAGGCGCGCCATCGCGTCGGTGCACTTCCCGGAGGGCGTGGTCGAGGAGCTGGTGGCCGACGTGCGCGAGTTCCTGGCCATGGGCGAGTGGTACAAGCGGCGCGGCATTCCGCACCGGCGCGGCTACATGCTCTACGGCGAGCCCGGCTGCGGCAAGAGCAGCTTCGCCACGGCTCTGGCTGGCGAGCTGGGCCTCAACCTGTGCGTGTGCAGCCTGGCCAGCGCGAGCCTCGACGACGACTCGCTCCAGGAGTTCCTGCGCAAGATGCCCAAGGGCAGCATCCTCCTGCTGGAGGACATCGACGCCGCCTTCATCCAGCGCACGAAGAACGTCGACCAGTCGCACAGCAAGAACAAGGTCACCTTCAGCGGCCTGCTCAACGCGCTCGACGGTGCCGTGGCGTTCGAGGGCTCGCTGGTGCTGATGACCACCAACCACCGCGAGCTGCTCGACCCGGCGCTCACCCGGCCGGGCCGCGTGGACATGGCGATCTACGTGGGACTGGCCCGCCGCGACCAAGTGCGCCGCCTGTTCGCCTACTTTTACCACCCGTGGGAGGCCCAGAAGAACGAACGCGACGACAGCGAAGACGATAAGAAGAACGAAGACGACGGCAAGCGGCGCCTGGCGGAGGTGGACGAGCTGGCGCAGCGGTTCGCGGAGCTGGTGCCCGAGGAGCGGCTGTCGATGGCGAGCCTGCAGGGCTTCCTGCTGCGACACAAGCTCGACCCGCAGGCTGCGATCGACAACGTGGCGCGGTTCGTCGAGGCCGAGCTGGAGCGTATCAAGAACGAGAAGGCCGCCAGACGCAAGAACAAGAAGGCTGCAGACGATGACCACAACGACAACGACGATCAAAACGAGGAAGCCAAGGGCGACGAGACCAAGGAGGAGGAGGAGGTGGAGGTCAAGATCGCCCAGGCCAAGGTAGGAGAGGTAAAGGAGAATGAAGCGGCAGCTGACCAGCTCGAGGGGATTGTAATTGTCTCCGCCACATCCGCCTGAACTGGAGAAAGACTTGGCTGGCGGGCCGTATTACTGATATGAAACTTAGTTTGGAGTAAAACACTTTTAACCACTTATAGCCGTGCCTTGTAACCAAATCCCAAATTAATTGTTACACATATATTTTTTTGATCAAATTCAATGGAGAGAAGCTGGGGCGCCAAGCGCAAAGAGCGGGAAGTAGAGGAGGGAAGGGCGCAGCGCGTGGGGACTGATGCCCCCCAAGCCAAGTCGAGACGAACGGCCGCGCCGCATGAGACCTCTGCAGCTTTTCGGGTACTTTCTCCACACAGGGTCCTGGGGCGTGCATGCTCGCGCCACCTGTCCTTTATGGGCTCACCGTGCGGCCTCTGCTGCCTGTCAGCACGAAAATGTGGTCTATGAAGATGGAGACGGGGCCACATCCAGCGCATGCTGCGCTGCTGCGCGGCCCTCTGCCGCATCACAGTGCCCACCGCACCCGGTAACAGCCGCCCGCACGTTGGCAACGGCTTCCTCGCTGCTGTGGAGCACCAGGGTACCATATATATCATTTATTATATATTATTTGCATTATTATATTTTATCTGTTTATTTCTTTCTTTTTCGAAATCCTCACAAGTGCCAGGCTGTTCGTACCTGTGTGTGGTGACGAGCAACGACCTCATCAGCTCTGTGGCGGAAGCAGAACGGGCCTATGCCGAGTTCAGCAACTCAACAGACCAGTCCGACGTGGCGACAATCTTCCTGCGTCCTGCTGCCATGTTCAAAACTGTACCTTCACTCCTCTGGCGATTCACACCACTTCAATCCACAACTGATTGCAGTCTGTTTCCTGTGTCGTGTCGTGTTAAATAGGATGTAATATTTGACTGCACGATCGTGGGCTGTTCGTGGTATGCGCTGTCTGCGGCCAGGGTGCCCATCAGGCTCGCCGAGTGCCTGGAGACGCCGCTGGCCGCAGAGGACGCCGTCCACGCCATCCAGTACCACCAGGGCGGCAAGCACCTGAGCATCCAGCTGGTGGCCAGCATCAAGGGTCCCGTGGTGTCCTACGTGGGCGACACCCTGCCCGGCTCGTCGGGCTCTCCGGTCTTCAAGCACTGGCGCCTCGTCGCCATCCATGACCGAGGTGCGCGATGAGCCCCCTCCCCCTTTCCTTCCACACGAGGGCTGTGATGACTTGCTATTACAACACTACCCCATCATCATCGCACAGAGGGAGGCAGCAGCAACAAGGGCATCTTGATGAGGACCATTCTCGCCAAATTCAACCTGTGTGGAGCTTCATCTGCACCTTCTTCTTCATCATCATCATCTTCGTCATCATCGTCGTCTTCGTCACCCAAGCCACCTCCGCCACGGCCCAATTTCCAGCGTCCGCACATGGCCCCGCCAGCCCCGCCAGCCCCGCCTTCGTCGACGTTCAAGATCCCCGACCGGGAGCGGGGCGAAACGATCAACTGCTACACGCTCGTGGACGGCGAGGCCCGGCGGTGGAGCAAGCAGACCCTGCGCGGCATCGTCGAGGCTCAGTGCATGGCCACCGGCTCGCTGCGGTCGGCCTACAAGGCCTTCGCCAAGGGCAGCTTCTACGTGGTCAAGTTCTTCCGGCCGGACGCGCTGGCGGCGCTGGGCATCGCCACCACCGACGCCCTGGTCAAGACCCTGCAGGAGGAGGTGGTCATGCAGTGGAAGGCCGCCGGGCTGGCCCACCGCTGGAACGCGTTCGGCGCCATGCCCAAGGCCGTGGCCTTCAACCCGATCGTCGTGGTCGAGCTCGCCGCCCGGCAGCCCCCAGCGTGGGGCGTCATGGAGCCGCTACTTGACGGGGCCTACGTCAAGTACAACGACAACGAGGGCCGCGTGTTCGCCCAGCCGGAGGACGGGCGTGTGCGGGACACGCCGCAGGCCTTCAGCCACTTCAGCTACCTGGCGAGCGGCGGGACCTCGCTGGTGTGCGACCTGCAGGGCGTGGGCGACGTGTTCACCGACCCGCAGGTGCACACGGACCCGCGCTCGCTGTGCCCAGTGCCGGGCAATCGCGGTCTGGAGGGCATACGCGACTTCTTTGCCAGCCACCAGTGCTCCCTCCTCTGTCGCCTGGTCCAGCAGAAGCTGCAGTCGGCCAGCGGTTGAGTATTCAGGTCACGGAGGTGTTCAGACGACCCGGCCCTCTTCAACACACCAGTGTCCTGACAAGGGTGAGTGTGAACAACTTGCACCACAAGACTCACAGTGACAACCAGTTCGCCCAAGGGTACAGGACTTGAAGCGCCTCAACGAACAGACACATCATCTTCCGACCAGACGAGTGTAACAAGAGCGAGTAAATGCCCCGCGGACAAACTCCGTTGGAATTTTAACTCCAGTAAATAAAAATCGAGCCAATTGCAACCTTCGCCCAGTAAAAACGACTCTGTTCCGCGGAAGGTCGTGCCCTTGTCCTTCACCACATGTGGGAGGCCATGTGTGGGGTACCACTGATCATCTTTGCAGTGGGCTGCAACAAGGCCTTGGTCTTCCAGTGGAGCTCGATTTGGAATCGGAGGGTTTGGCGCTCAATCCTCCGCCACCCTGCCTCCAGTGGCGCCGAGAGGCTGATCTGAGCCCTGAGAGCGCTACCAGGTCCAATCCAGATGCACACCGGTTCCTCTCACGAGTTCATCATCTTCTCGCTTCGAGGCCCAACGCCGGCCCAGGCTAGTCTGAGCATTAACCAACGCGCCCCGTTTCATCATTAGCCCCCAACACCTCAGCACCACGCCACCAGACCCAAAAGGCTCATCATCAGCTCGCGCCACCAGCCACCCCAACCCTCCCCGACTATTCCACTTCAACTTCCTCGATCGTCAGAGGCCAAAGGGAAGGCTCAAGCTCCTTTCTATTTATTAGTCAGCAGCGAGTGAACCACGACAGACTGCCAGGTGTGGGAGTGACCTCAATCCTCTCCTCCACACCAACAAATCGATACAACCTCCAACAGGACCTTCATCAAAAGCTCTCGAGAATGGCAGTACAACCCGGAAAGATTTACGAGGGCCTGCCGCTCCTCTTTGGCAGCTTCTTCGTTTCAAAGGACAGGGAGGAACGACGCAAGTGTGCCGTGCTGCTCTGCACCATCCTGCTCTTCATCCTCTACAACTTTTTCCTCGTCTGCTCGGCCCTCTTCTACGACGGCCCCTTCTTCACCTTCCTGCGCTCGGCCGCTCTCACCTACCTCGTGGTGGAGTTGAGCCTCGTCGTGCTCCTCTACTACACGCAGAATCTCTACCTGGTCACGGCGCTATTCCTCATCGATATCGACATGGGCACTGTCGTGGTCTGCTTCAACTTCGGCCTCGTCAGCGAGTACATGCTGTGGCTCCTCTTCATCCCCACGCTCCTCTTCTACATCATGGGCGCCACGGCCGGTCTGCGGTCGCTCATCTTCATCGTCGCCCAGATCTCCCTCTTCGTCTTCCTCTCGTGCTACGTCATTCCCCCCTCCGAAGAGCTTGTCCTCCTGCCGCCCGTCCACAAGGTACCACATCTACATCTTCGTCTTCTTCCCTCTACTCAGAGAAAAAGAAAGAGGAGAAAAGAACAAACGCGTAGCTGACGAAAGGTCTGGTGTGGTGTGGTGTGTGGTGTTGTGTTGTGTTGTGTGTGGAAGTGGTTCGTGGTGGTGATGAGCTACTTGATCGTGGGCACGACGGCGTTCGTGCACGAGACGTCGCGGTACCAGGCCATAGGCAAGCTCAAGAGCGCCATCAAGGAGCGCGAGGAGGCCCACGACCAGCTCCAGGAGGCCACCCACGCCAAGAGCCAGTTCATGGCCAACATCAGCCACGGTACCACCACCACCACCACCACCACCACCGCTGCTCTCGCACAATTCTCCGCCAAACATAACACTCACGCTCCGACGCACACGACACAACACGACACGCCACCACGGCGCACACACTCAACGCGACACACAACACAGAGCTTCGTACGCCGCTTCATGGCATCATTGCTTCGACGTCAATGCTGCTCGAGGCGATCCCGCCCTCGGCAGCGAGGCACGACCCGACGCGCGACAACGCCGAGATCATCCGCGACTGCGGGGAGCACATGCTGGCGCTGATCAACAACATCCTCGACATCGAGCGCATCGAGTCCAAGCGGCTCCAGCTCGAGTGTCTCCCGTTCAAGCCCGTGCAGGAGCTCGAGGCCCTGCTCAAGGTCTTTGCCGCCCAGGCCGAGCAGAAGCGGATCCAACTGCGCAAGTGCGTCGACGTGCGCTACCCCGTCCGCATCGGCGACCCGCTCCGCATAAAGCAGATTCTCTTCAACCTGGTCAGGTACTCGTTCTACCCTCAAGCTTTCGGTCAAGTCAGCCCTGGAATTGCTGACAATGGTACCCATCATATCATGGTCGTTACCGTCGTGGTCGTCGACGATCGTCAGCAACGCGATCAAGTTCACGGGCGAGGGCGGTACGGTCACGGTGCGCATCATCGACGAGAGCGAGGACCTGCGCGTCGAGGTCGAGGACAACGGCATCGGCATCGCCGAGGAACACCTCTGCCAACTATTCAAGGTATACCTTTTTGTTAAATATTGTATTTTATTTATTTATTTTATTTATATTATTATTCATTAAAAAGGGAGTGCTGACGTGTGAATGTGGGCGCAGGCATTTTCGCAGGTGGACGCGTCGATCACGCGACGGTACGGCGGGTCGGGCCTGGGCCTAGCCATCAGCCAGCGGCTGTGCGAATCGATGGGCGGCCAGATCCACTGCACGTCGGCCTTCGGGCGCGGCTCCAAGTTCTGGTTCACCGTCACCCTGCCCATCCACTCGCAGGAGATGGAGAGCTTCCTCCTCCTCTCCGACGAGGCCGAAGAGCACGTCTCGCCCTGCACCCCCTCCGGTACGCTCTTCCTTCTTTCTCTCTCTCTTTCATTTTCCACAACTTCATCTCACCGCACACGCACACGCAACACGCAACACGCAACACGCACACGCAACACGACATGCAACATGACACGACACGCACGCAGATGAGCTGCCGTCGCGGAGGGTGCTGTTCGTGGAGGACAACATCATCAACCAGAAGGTGGGCGTGCGGATGCTGCGCTCGTTCGGCTGCAGCGTGCGGGTGGCCAACAACGGGCTCGAGTGCATCCAGGCCATGGACGAGGAGGAGTTCGACGCCGTGCTCATGGACTGCCAGATGCCCCTCATGGACGGGTTCGAAGCGACCCGCAAGATCCGCGAGCGCGAGCTCGCCCCCTTCCGGCCCTGCGCCGTCGCGCCTTCAGCGGCCGCCTCGCATCAGCCCAAAAAGCAGGACGAGCAGGCTGTGGTGGCCATCCACCCGGCGCACCCCAACAAAGCGATGGTCGAACGCGACGGCGACGGCCGCACGACGACAATGACGAACACGACGAAGAAGAAAGCGACGTCGACGTCGCCTACAGTAGATCGAGAAGCCGGCGGACAGTCAGCCAAGACCGAGCAGTCGAGCGAGGGCGGCCGGGCCAGCGACAGCGACAAGAACACGTCGTCGGACGATGACGCGGGAGCCGACAGCCTCGAGGTTCATCAAGAAGACGAGGGCCGAGAAGAGGAGGAAGGCATTGGGGAGCGGCATGGCGGGACCAAGGCCGAGATCGGTCACATCCCAATCATCGCTCTGACGGCGTCGGCCACGACGGAGTACCGGCGCAAGTGCATTGACTCGGGCATGGACGACTGGCTGCCGAAGCCGTTCGACAAGACCAAGCTGTGCCACATCCTCAACAAGTGGCTCACCACCGAAGACGAGCGGAGCAGCTGCGGTTCCTGCAGCGAGTGCAGCTCCGACGACTGCTCGGAGGACGGCAGCGAAGCAAGTAGTAGTTAGGGTAGTCGGTCGACACCACACACACATCACACACATGTTAATATAACACTTAATGTAAATAAAAAAATTTAAATTAGTCGTGGTTGGGTCCTCTTCAGGAGAAGAGAATGGTGACCGGATAATTGCGGATCCGCTCTTGCAGGCGATCGGTCGGCGTGATGTTGTTGGAGCCCAGGTGAAGGACCTTCACGTGGAGCAGATGCTTCCGCAAGTCCCTGTTGTGTTCACGGAGGTGCCGGTTCAGAGTGTTGTGTGCGTGTGCGTGTGCGGGTGCGTGTGTGTGTGTGTGTTGCATTTCAAGGTTGGATGTTGTTGAAGAGGAGAGCGCGCACCAATGGTTGAGAACTTCTTCGAAGAGCCGCGCGTCGCAGGCCGTGTCCTTGCACAGGAGCCGCTCGAGGGTGCGGTTCTGGAGAATGGCATCCGCCAGGCTGGTCCACACCACCTTGGTCATTCGGCACCCGCTCAGGTTCAGCCTGGTCCAGGCGCAACCAACCCATGGCACACACCACACGCACACGACACACACAATGTAATGATGAGGACTCGTTTAAAGGAAGCAACCGCGGCTATCTAACATGGCGATGACGATGACGATGACGCACGTACTTGACGAGAGCGCGGTTGACGCCGATTCCGGTGACGATCTCCTTGGTGCCGTCGGACGATAGGCAGCCGGTCAGGTTGAGCGTCTGCAGGCTGGTGTTGTACGCCAGCACGTCGCCCATCACCTTGGCCACCTCAACCTACAATAATCGTAATAAAATAATAATATTAAAAATATTAATGATAATGTTGTTCAATGCCCTTGAACGAGAGAACAGTCGATAGCGAGAACGAGAGCGAGAGCGACAAACGTACGTTCATAGGGTTGTGGCTCAGGTTCAGGCGCTGCAGCGTCGTGTTCCGGGACCGGAGCGCCTGGACCAGCACCCAAAGCGCCGGCTGGAGAGATTACCACCACCACCACCACCAGCCACCACCGCAGCGTGGAAAGTGAGTTGATGGTGAGCTGATTGATGAGAAAAAAAAGTATATGCTATGGGTGGTGCTTACCTTGGGAAGGCCGCACCGGGCGAGGGCCAAGTGCTGCAGGGTGCGGTTGGCCTCGAGGGCCTCGGCCAGAGCCATCGCGCCCTTCTTGTCGAACTCGTTGCCCGACAGTTTGAGCGTCGTGACCGACCTGTTCTCCCTCAGCCCGCGCCCAATCTGTAATCGCGTGTGCGGTCGTGCGTGTGTCGTGTCGTGTCGTTGGTCGTGTCGTTGGTCGTGTCGTGTCAGCAAGCGCCATTAATGGTGCCAGAGGGGAGGACGTACGGCTTTGAGCGCCTTGGAGCCGATGTTGGTGTAGCTGAGGTCGAGAACCGTCAGCCGCGAGCCGGAAGTGAGGTAGGCCCCCAGCATCTGGCCGCCGGTCTGGCCGATGTCGTTGTGCGCCAGCTTGACGCACGTGATGTTGGGCTTCTCCGTGAGAATGCGTAGCAGGTGCTTACCGGCCTTGGCCGTGAACTCCGTGCGGCACAAATCGAGACGCAGCAATCTGTCGTCGTCGTAGATCTCAGTCAGAGCGCACACGCACAACCGCACACGCCTCATCGCACACGCACCACCGCACACGCGGGGGTCGTACGTGGTGTTGCACTTGATGCCGTGGTAGAGGTGGTTGATGCCGAGGTCGCCGAACTTGTTGAGGCCCAGGGCAAGCGTGGTGACGTGCGGATTCTTCTCGAGCATGTCCCCGAGCAGCTTGGCTCCGTCGGCCGACAGCCCGTTGTCCGCAAAGTTGAAGGCGTGCAGCGCCTGGTTGCCCTTGAGGGCCTTGACCAGCGCCGCCGTGCCCCGGTCGTTGATCTGGTTGCTGGCGACGTGCAGCTCGTGCAGGGTGAGGTTCGACGTGAGCACGGCCGCGAGGTCGACGGCGCCCTGGGTGCCCAGGCGACAGTCGTTCAGGTTGAGCACGCGCAGCACCGGGCAGGCCCCCAGCAACTGCCCTATGTACTGCGCATGCCGCGCCGTGATCGCATTCTGCCACCGAACGACCACGCCACGTCAGCAAATAATAAGAATAAATTATAAAAAGATAATAAATTGGAGAAGGTGAGAAGCGGGGTTGGCGGTGGAGACCTGGTTGGAGGAGAGGTCGAGCTCCTGGATGAGAATGTTGTTGTGGGCGTGGACGGCCTGGGCGGCCGCGGCCTCGAGACCCTTGAGCAGCGCCTTGAACTGGAACTCGCCCACGTCGCAGTGCCGCATCACGATCTTGGTGAGCACGCCGCCGCTCTGGTCCAGCGTCTCGTCCATCTGCAGCATGAAGGCCTCCACCGGCCGCACCGTGTACTCCTTGCACCTGTTCGTTCCATTGCATTCCAGTTGCAAACGCGGAATGTAAGTAATGTGTTGAGTAATGTGAGCCTTAGGAATGCTAGCCATGCTGAGGAATGTGAAATCGTCGGTGGTGGGGTGGAACGCGTACACGGCTTCGTAGGTGTGCTTGAGGATTTCGAGGCAGCTGCGGGTGTAGGCGTTCTGGAGGTTGCGCGGCTTGTAGGGCAGGAAGAGGCGCGGGTGGGGCAGGCAGTCGGGCTCGTAGGGAATGGGGAAGTCCGGCACGGCCGGGTCGGAGTGGAACGCCATCAGGTAGTAGCCCGTCATCAGCTCCAGAATGTCAAACACGCAGTCGGCCGGCGCGTGGAACGCAAATATCTTCAAAGCGACCATTCACTAGTGAGTGCCATGCGACACACGCCACACACGCCACACACGCACACGCACACACACACGCCACACACGCGCGCACTCACACGCGTACCGGTTGGCCGACAACTCTCACTTGAAAGACGGTGTCGCTGGCCTTGAGCCAGCCGCCCATGCTAGTCCACGGATAGAAGTCGTACGCTCCCTATGAGAGGGGAGCTCACTTGAGGCATACGATATTGGGGGGAGGGGCAGGCGGGGCGCCAGCGCACGTACCTTCTCGGCGCGGCGGGTGAGCATGATGCCGTCTTCGCCGATACCCAGCCTCCGCTTCACGCCGCCCTTCTCGAACTCGCCATCGAACACGTTGTACAGGTTGATGCCGAACGTGGGAATGGCCGCCGCCAAATCAATGTACTCCCTGAACAGCTCCTCCTGAACAAGCATTGCATGTCAGTCGACTCCACACACGACACACACGACACACATGGCACACACGACACACGGCACACGACACACGACACAGTCAAATGCGTACATGGTTGGTCTTGCCGATCAGCTTGGCGTGCAAGCGGAAGATGCGCTCCTCGATGTAGTCCACGGGATATTTGAGGGTCACTTCCGGCGGCACGAACTTCTGCAGGTTGTCCACTCCGCCGAACCAGCCGGGCTTGTGCTTCTGCGGCTGGTGGTCGCCCTCTTGGATTTGCAGCTGACACACACACACACACACCACGCACATCAACACACGCACACGCACGACCGCACATGCACGTCAGTCACACACGTGATGTACGGGGAGACAGGCGGCGCAGGTACCTGGTGCGCGGCGAGGGTGATGGCCAGGCGCTCGGTACACGGGTAGGCGCCGGCGACGACGTTGGTCTGTATCTGGAGGTAGAACAGACGCAGCGCGACCGGGTCCACCAGGTACCGAGGCCGCTTGAAGAACTTGATCTTCAGCACGAGCCTGCTCGTCTCCTGGATGCCATAGCGGCCCACCTGGACCGCTGGGTGCAGCCACCGATCTGCGCACCACACACTCAGTGTGTGTGCGGTCGTGCGTGTGCGGCGGGTGCGTGTGCGGCGGGTGCGTGTGCGGCGGCGCGTGTGCGATGAAAGGGAATGGTACCCGACTTGCCGGGTCGAGACTCGGCGAGGCTGAAGAAATCAACTTGCCAGAGGCCCAGCTTGCTCGCGTAGGCAATGAGCACGTCTTGAACGGTGAAGTTGTCGGAGACGATGATCTTCTTGGTGGATCCGTCCACCAGGCCCATGGTGAGCGACAGCGCGGCGCCCTCGTGGGCCTTGACCTCGCGCGGTACCAGCGGTGTCTTGGTCGGCGGTGCGTCGTACTGCCCATTTCTAACTGACGTGTACAGGGCCTGTCACTCCCGACACATCACGACCGCACACGACCGCACACGACCGCACACAACGTACGTCAAACGAAGGGTTTGGTGAGTTACCGCAGCTCTCACGAAGCTCGGCGGGGGATATGGTGTACCGGCAGCGGTGCGCGCGACCTGGCGGCGCTGAACGTGGGCCTGCGCGCCGAAAAGGGCGCCGGTCCAGTGCTGCTGCTGCTGCTGCTGCTGCTGCTGCTGCTCTTGGTCTGGTCCGCTTTCTGCTGCGGCGCCGGCGCGGCAGCGGACGGAATCAGAGTGGCGGGCAGCTGCTGGGGCCTCGCGTTCAGGCGCTGGTGCAACTCGTGGACCGATGGCCGCGCTGCTGAGGTGAGAGAGAGAACACGGCGCCCGTGACCGACAAGTGTCAGCAAAACATCAAACAGAAGCTTCTGTGGTGTGCGTGCGTGCCAGGCGAAGTGGTGTTGGATCTGGCAGCAACTGTACACGACACACGCGACACGACACACGGTCAGATATGACACACGTACGACGCACGACATGCATAGATCAGGTCTACTTACGAGAGCCCCCTCGTACCTGTGTGGGCCATGCCCGGAGAGGCGCGCCCAGGCGGGGCGCCGATGGCCTGCACGGCCGGCGGGGAGGTGATCGCGCTGGCCCGCGGGTGGTACGACGACACGGGCCGAGCGCGGGTCGGGACTGTCCCCATGGGGGCCACGACCGGCAGCGGCGGCGACGTCGGCCGCCGCTGCTGCTGATGCAGGGCAGTCGCCGTCGTCAACGGGCGGAGCTCCAGGTTCTGCAGGTCGTCGAGGATCGTGTCGGGCAGGGCCTTGGTGTCGGCCGCGATGAGCTGGCTCAGGTCGTCCATGATGTCGTCCAGCGCGTGGACCACGGCCGTTGTCGACCTGCCCGGCGACATCGGCCTTGGCACCTCTTGATGATGCTGGAGCTGCTTGAGCTGTTCGATCTGTCTGCTCTGCTCCTGGATGAGCTCCTGCTGCTGCCGAATGAGCATTTCCTTTTGTCGATCCGTGGGCGCTACTTGATGATGATGATGAGGCGCTACTTGCGGCTGTGGCGCCAGGTGCGTGTAGGGGTTGTTCTGGGGGCGGGGCGGCAGCTCGAGCTTGGGCGCTTGGGAGGCGGTAGCACCAGGCGCGGCGGTTGCGTAATGCATTTGTGGTGATTTAATCGGCGGCGCCTGGTGACCCACCGATACGCCACGGCTCCTCGACTCCATCTCTCGCACATTGCCGTGGTAGAGCTGCTCCAAATCGCTCAGCAGAGCTTCCAACTCATTCATCTCTGCTACACTTCCGATTCTGTCGTGCTTGGCACTTCTAATTTCGCACCTCTTTTAAATATGCGTTTTTATTTGGTAATATATTTTAAATGCCGGCATATTTTGCGCATCTCACATTCCAACCGTGGCGACTTCGAAATTTCGTTTAGCCCGACCACAACACTTGCTTGTTCAAAAGTTAGGCACAGAAGACGAAAGGCATGCAAGGAGGTTCGCACTCCCCTTTTGATGAAGATGGAGATTCGATCGAGATGATAGATGACGCTCGGATCCTCGGCAACCACAAGGAAGCGGGCAACAACAACGACGACATCTACAATGAGGAGTACGACGAAGATGAACGGGACGGCACAAGCGGGAGCGGCGTCACCACCTTCTACTCCGACGAAGAGGCCGCCCTAAGCGGCCACGACGACGGCGGTGTGCTGCAGATCGGTTCCTTCTACTCGGCCGGCGGCCTGCGGGCCTGGCTCGCCTACCTGCGCCGCAAGTGGTTCAAGCGCAAGCGGCTCTTGTGGCTCCTCGCCGTCGTGCTGGTCTTTCTGCTGCTGGTGGCCATCATCCTGCTCGCCACCCTGCCCTCGGGCAACTCCTCGGGTGCAAGCTCGCCCGCGCCGCCCGTGGGTGCGGGCTACGTGCGGGCCCAGCGCGGGGCCGTGGCCACGGAGAACGGCCTCTGCTCGGACATCGGGACCACCATCATGCGGGACCTCGGCGGTACGCTCCCTTTCGTTCTTTCCTCGTTTTCGCTCTTTCATTTATTTTTTATTTTCATAAATTAATTACATTTTTATTATTTATGTGAACAATCTGATTTATTTAATAAAAAATATTTTATGTGTGCAGGAAACGCGGTGGATGCAGCGGTGGCGAGTTGTCTGTGCATCGGGGTGCTCAACAGCTTCTCCTCGGGGATCGGCGGCGGTGGCGTCCTGCTGTACGTCTCTCACCACCTCTGATCGTCGTCTTTATGAACCACACGTGGCCCAATCTGCAATCAAGCCTAAACCACAACGCGTGTGTGTATCTGTATGGCACGTGTACATTGGCGACCACCTTAAGGCTGCACACGAAAGAGGGGCATAGCGAGCTGATCGACTTCAGGGAGGTGGCGCCCAGCGCGGCGTCGCAGGACATGTACCGCGACCGACCGGTCGAGGCCAGCCGCACGGGCGGGCTCAGCGTGGCGGTGCCGGGCGAGCTGGCCGGGCTCGAGTACGCGTGGCAGCAGCACGGGTCGGGCCACGTGGCGTGGAAGGACCTCGTCATGCCCTCGGCCCAGCTGGCCCGCAACTTCACCGTTCCCGCGCTCCTCGCCAAGTGGATCGCCGTACTCTCGTCTTCTTCTCTTACATAGTTTTTCATTTCTTTTCTCTTCTTTTCTCTTCTTTTAAGACTTCGGTCCTGACCGCATTGTGCAGGACACGCCGGAGATCGTGGTGGACCCGGGGCTTCGGTCGGTGTACGCGCCCGACGGGGTGCGCAAGAAGGAGGGCGACACGGTCTCCAATCCGCGCCTGGCCGACACGCTCGCGCTCGTGGTTCGTTTTACACCATTTCCATTTTTTTGATTCGTGGAGATTTGAATGATTGTTCCAATCGCCTGCGGTGCGTGCGGTGCGTGTCGTGCGGTGCAGGCAGAGAACGGCGCATCGGCGTTCTACTCGCGTACGTCATCGCTGGCGCAACAGCTGGTGGCCGACATCCAGCAGGCTGGAGGCATCATCACCGCCGACGATCTTCACAACTACCTCCACAACGGCACCGTTAAGGTTCACACTTCACACTTCACACTTCTTAACACCACCCTTAACACACACACACGCACGCGCGCGCGCGCACACACACAACGCAACGCAACACACAAATGTAGGTGCGAACGCCGGTGAAGGGATTCTACCGCGGGCTGGAGGTGCTGAGGTACTCCATCACCATGGCTTTGATTTATACTTTATAATTTATTTGTTTTTTCTACTATTTTAATACTAACAATACTAAATAAAGCGCAGGTCCACCGTTCGGCGGCGCTTGCGTGGTGATGGCGCTCAACCTGCTCGAGGCCTACAATCTGCCCCTGCTCGGTACGCAACGCACTAAACTCGACGCACGCACGCGAAACGACACGACACGCACGCACGCGACACGACACACACGACGCGTGCACGCGACACGGATTTTGTTTATTGTTGGCGACTGCAGGACCGACGGCCCAGGCCTATCACTGGGTGGCCGAAGCGTTGGCCTTCGCCTACGCCGATCGCATGGGTCTGGCTGACCCGCAATTCGCCGATCTGCACAACCTCACACACGCCATGGTACCCGTCGCGTTCAGCGCACGCAACACACATACGCGCGCGCAGCGTGCTGCATGCGGCGTGTGCGGTTAGCTGAACGCGTGCGTGTTGTGCGGTGGTCCTGTACAGTTGAGTAAGGAGCACGCGGGTCGGCTGCGGCGACGGCTGCGGGCCGACAAGACCTTTCCCTACACCCACTACGAGGACATGGTGCCTCTGGGCAACCCCATCAACAACGAGGGCACCACCCACATCTCCGTCATCGACCCCGACGGCACCGCCGTTTCCATGACCTCCACGGTAACATGGCACACGCACACGCACACGCACACGCACACGCACACGCACACGCACACGCACGACCGCACACACGCACACGCACACGCACACGCACGACCGCACACACGCACACACGACACAGGCTGATTTGAGTGGTTGGCGCCACCTCAGGTGAACCTCATCTTCGGCTCGAAGGTGCTGTCGCCGTCGACGGGCGTGGTGCTGAATAGCCAAATGGACGACTTCTCGATCCCCGGGCGGGCCAACGCCTACGACCTGCCCCCGTCCGAGGCCAACTTCATCCGTACTACCCCCAACGAATTCATTAATTCATTAATTCATTAATTCATTTTTATTTTTTAATGTTATGCTTTTATAAATAACATTACTTATTCTTTTCTTTTCTGTGTGGCACCTGGCCAGGGCCGGGCAAGCGACCACTCTCGTCCATGTCGCCATCGATAGTGTTGAAGGATGGCGAGGTCTATCTGATTGTCGGCGCATCAGGTACGCGCGTTTTTTTGTGTGGGGTGTTGTGCGTGCGATGGAACGCGCGTGTTAACTTTACTGGTGCGCGTGCGTGTGTGTGTGCGGTGTGCGGTGCAGGCGGTTCGCGAATCATCACGGGCACCCTGCAGACGTTCCTCAACGTGGTGGACTACCGGCAAGGCCTGTGGAAGGCCGTGTCGCGACCGCGCGTCCACCACCAGCTCCTCCCCACCGACGTACCACCACCACCACCATCACCACACCACCACACATGCCATCAACTCAACTCACCTTTTCCCCCTCCACGTCGGCGTGTGCAGGTCTACACCGAAACGGGCTTCGCGCAGGACATCATACGAGAACTTGCGCAGCGCGGCCATCAGGTACGGCACACGCAGACACACACGACCGCATGCGCACGCGCACGCGCACATGACATGGTGGCACGCTTACCTACCTACGAATGCAACTGCGCGTACATCTGCGCAGATGGGCCGCAAGGAGGAGATCGCGGTCGTCCAGGCGGTGTTGGTGGAGTCCAAGCAAGCCGACGACGAGAACGCGGCCACCCGCGTGCTCCACGCCGTGAGCGACCCGCGAAAGCACGGACGCCCTGCCGGCTTTTGATGCAATCCACACAATCCAATGCGAACAAATATTTTTCTAAATATAACTTTACATTTCATAAATAAATAATGATAACAGTTAATTACCGGTTTATTTACATTCTACATTCATTTTGGTTGTGGTGAGGGGGAGGGTGCGTTTTTGAGCTCTTTGAGAGAGGACCTGCACTTGCGGCTCTTGCGCGACAGCACGGCGTGGTTCCATTTGCCCTGCTGGGCCGGGTCGGCCCACATGGCGGCCACCTGGTCGTCGGTGAGGAAGGCGTTCCAATCATAGGCCGGCCCGATGAACCGCCGCTCGAGCGGCGCCATCACGCACCAGTGCGGCTGCAGGGCGCACACGGTCGACGCGAAGATCTCGCCGTAGGCCACCACGTCGAGCAGCGTGATGCTGTACAGGTAGCGCAGCAGCGCGGTCGAGTGGCGCTCGACGTGCTGCTTCTTGAAGACGGCCTTGTCGTAGGGCGGCCGCCACGTGCTTTGCTTCCAGTGATACCAATCTGGCCTCAGCGGAGAATAGTCGGCAATGTAGTCTGGATGCACGCGCGGCGCAACCGATCAGTAACACACAGCACAGCACGCCACGCACACGCACACACGCACACCACACACCACACACGCACACACGCACGCACACCGCACACACACACGCACACCACCCACACACACACCGCCGCAGGCAGAAGAGTGTTTGTAGTGAGAGATAAACCTGCAGTGTTGGTGTTGTGCTCGTCGAGGAACATAGACACGTCACCAAAGTAGATGGCATCGTGCTCGACTGTCCAAATATACAGCTCGCTCTCCCTGATCACGTGCAAAATAGTGAACATGTACGTTAAGGACACAAACACATAAATATATAATATATATATAGAGAGAGGAATAAAATAAATGAACCTGCTTGGCGGAAGTGGTGGGGTGCGCCAGAGGTCAGGGCGGCAGGTGATGGACCAGAGGAAGAGCGACGCGTCGTGGAACCAAAAGTTGGGCGTCGCGTCCTTCTGGATGTAGGCCGCAGTCGGGAGGAGCGCCTTGACGTCGCTGGCGTTGTAGAGGAACAGGCCCAGCCCGGGGTACTCCCGCTGCAGCTCGTAGTACTCGGCCAGCACCTCATTGTCGGCCGTTAGGTTTGGTGGTACCTCGGTGCCGATGTCATAGAGGAGCCACAGGTCGTAGTGGGGCGAGGCCCTCAGCTCCCTCGCGTACTTGGCGTACGACGCACGCAGTCCCTACAACATTTTTAAAATTTTTGTGTTCAAAATTTAATCAGGCCGCCAATCAGCGATCGCAAGTACACGAAAGGGTCCGGGTCGGAGAGAGATCCAAAGGTTGGTGGAGGGGGGGGGCGTACGGGGGTGAGGGGGCCGCAGGTGCGGATGACGAGCACCTGGCGAAGGGCCGGGTCCAACCGGCACGAAGAGGTGCGGGCCTGGTCGAGCGGATAGGCGGCCGAGGCGTGCACCACCCGCCTTTGGCCCGCGGCGGCGGCGGCCGTGGTGGTGGTGATGGAGCGAGCGAAGGTGCGGAGATCTGCTTCTTCTCTGCCGCAGGTGCGAGAGTGGTCCCGCAAGAAGAAAAAATCGGAGCAGATGAAGAGGACGCCCAGCGTGAGCCCTACGCTCAGCGCCAACCATTTTGCCTTGGCTCTTTGTTGTGTTGACGCGTCCATCTGTGTTGTGTTGTCGCTCTCCTTCTTCTTCCTTCTTGTTTGTTGGGTCCTGTCACTGTGCCCAGGGAAGGGCTTTCGTAAGCACACGCACCGGGTAACAAAAAAGATATGGCCCGGCAGGTGTCATTCGAGAGCCAAGAATGACTGGAATTGGTTGGGGGTGCCAAGGCCTGATGTGTGTGTGTGTCGGTGGCGTAAGACCGCCGTGTAAACACAACTTGTGAAGTAGCGGAGCGGAGGGGGGGGGTAGTGTACCAAGCCCCTTGGCCGAAGATCGCAGGTTGTGAAGCCGCTTGTCGAGCGTCGAGAACAGTCGCCAGGAGTTACCCTGCAGCGAGTTGTGCAGTGTGTCGTGTGTGTGTGGTCGTGTGTTGTGTTGTGTGTGTGTGAGTGGTGAGTGTTGGTTACCGATGGGCATGTGTTGTTGAGCCCAACGGTGCTTGGTTGGTTGCGAACCTGCCGTGCAACGAATCGTGGTCGGGCCTGCGGAGCGGAAGTCGGGCCTTGAACGGGCGGAGTCATGAGTGTGAGCAGCCCGCCTACAAGAAACCAAAACGTGGTGTGAATGCGTTTTCTTGAACGAGCGACCAGCCGTTGTGGGTGTGTATGTATATACCGGGCTTCTCGCTGACGGTCTGCCCTGCCTCCGCTGTGAGACAGGGATATAAGGATTCGACAATCTTGTCCAACGACAGCTTGTCGTGTGTCTGCGGGTCTCACGTAAGTGTACGCACACACCACACAATAACGAGATGGCAATAACAACGTACGAGCGAGAGCTGGAGGTCGATGGCCAGTTGTGCGTCGGAGGTCTGGCACCTGATGGGCTGGGCAAAGTACAGCGGTACGGCCTGCGCTTTGCGCAGGGGCGACCCCTCGAGCGTGTCCGGCTGTTCATCTACCGAGTCGAGCATCACATAGCACTGATACTCGATCAGGGCCAGCAGGTCCGCTTTGGTCTGTAACATCAGAGAGAGGGCGGTCGATTAGACTGGCACACTGCATCACACATTGATGTATATATTATGAATATACATAAAGGGCACACTGCACGGTACACGTATTTGTTCACATATGTCCATACCTGGTCACGACACAGGTGGACGACAGCGTGCGGGTCGGGCCGGCTGAGCGAAGAAAGGAACAAATGCGTGCTCTGCTGTTGCCACCGTTCGCCAACCTGCACCACAAGCGAGACAGGTCAGCCACCTCTGTGATCACACATCGTTGGCCCGATGATGACGCCGCAGATTATGGTGTGCAGCACCCACCCAGAGGCGCAAGTCATACAGAGCGCCAGCGCAGAGGGCGGCCATCTCGTGCGGCGGTGGCGGCGGTGCGGCCAGCCAGCACCGCCTCTCGCAGACTCGGCAGTAGTGCCTAGGCTCCTCCTTCTCCTGCCCGTTAGTAGTAGTTAGCACGTTGGTGTGTTGTGGGCCGAGGTGCACGAACCTCGCGCGAAGGAGCGCGGCGGGCCGCCAGCTGACCGATGCGGTCGTACAGCAGGCAACGCGGTAGCAGGGCTCCGCTTCCCGCCAACACCACATGACCACGCCCAAGCTGCGCCCACAGACACTCGTCCCCTTTGAATCCAGTAGAGATGAATCTTATCATTAATGATAAGAATAGAGATTGTCTCTACGCGGTTCAGACAAAGGGTACCTGCAACGCGGTGCAGGCGGGCGTCAACAGCGGCCAGGTGCAGCAGGTCCACAGGCTCCAGGAAGGAAAGCACCTCCACCAGCAGCTCCTCCAACATCTCTTCCATGTTTAAAATTTGTTTTTTATTGTTTTTATTCGTTTTTTTATTGTTTTTATTTGTTTTTCTTGTGCACCGCACTCATGAACTGGCGTTGGTTGACGCATAGCATCAGCCTCTCTGGTACTTGGATCGCATCTTGTCGCGCATGCTGCGGCTCTGCTCCAGCTTCTCCTGGGTCTTCCTCTTCTCCTCCTGCCTTTGGTCTTCCCTGCACACGTGTAACATCACCATATCATCAAGTCAGCTGCCTGTATCGAGGCAGTGCGCAAGCGTGGACTTGACATAGTTGTGGCTTACGTTTTGGGCTGGCCCTCGCCACTTCCTAGCTTGTACTTGCTTCGTAGCGAGGCCGCCACCTTGCGCGACTTCTTGAGGGCCGCCTCTGTCTCCTTTCGCTCTGTGACTGAGGTCAGCAGAGGAAGAAGAGAAGAGGAAGAAGAGCCGGGGGGGGGGGTGATGTAGCGAGTACAACAGTCGGGCGAATGGCCACATGTAGACGTCTAGAAGAGTACCTTGTTCTACTTCCTCCTCCGGGCGCGAGCCGAACATTTGTCCGAGGTCGTCCACGACGGAGTCGGCCTGTTGCTGCTCCTTCCTCCCGTCGTCGTCTCCATCCCTCCAGGGCATTTTCTTGTGTATGTCCTCCACCTTGGAGTCTATCAGCCACTTGGTCATCTCTGCTCCCATGTCTCCTGTCTTCTGTTGGTGTTGTGTTGTTCGCGTTTATGTTCTCTCTGGTCTGCTATTCACTATTCTATTCAGGCTGGCAAAGGCGAGCATCGTCATCATCTCAACCCTCATAACGGCAGCCCTGCCGCCGGCTGCCGGCCATCTCGCCCGCCACCTTCCCCTCGCCCTCGCCGAAAAGTCCCAGTTCCGCCGTTCCGCAGAAGATATCAAAATAAGATTAATTGATTAAAAATAGGAAATAATTGATTGATTGAGAGGCATGTGTGTTTGTACAAGAACGTGCCTAGATGGCTGATGGAATGCTTCCCAAAGAGGCGGCAGAGGATTGCATCTTGAGGAATCGCTGGTGGAAGGTGTTGTGCGTCTTCTCGTCGGTGGGCACGCCCGGCGCGTAGGTCATCTCGCACACGCCACAAGTCACCCAATCGAACCGCTCTTGGCCGAGATCGAGATACATCTGCCTCGCCCCGCTGCTCGCCGTCTCCTTCCTGTTCCTCTTCCTCGATTTGGCTCCTCCTGGACTCGAGTCGGCAGCGAGTCGTGGGCCTCGCATTTTCGATGGAGACCGTAGAGGAGATGACGATGAGGAACAGAACTGGAGCTGCATCTGGACCGCCTTTCGCTTCTTGTTTGTGGATGAGGGAGAATCGCTGGTGGTGCAGGGCTCTTGTTTCGTCTGCTCTTCATCCTGCTTCGGTTTCGCGCTATCCTCCTCGCTAGCCAGCGATTCGAGAATGTCCAGCCACTTCGACCGTCCGCTCCTCCCTTCGGGCAAGGGTGAGGCCGACGGAGAAGTTGTTGTAGAATCTGATGAGAGACAGCTCGACCCGCCCACCTTCCTCTTTCTCGAGTAGGTCTTCACCCCAACCGGCGATCTCAGGGCCGTTGGAGATGAGCTGATCAACGGTGCTAGAGGCAACTTTTTCTTCTGCTCCACCTTCTTCTCCATCACTATCACTTCCTCTTTCGACATCTTGCTGCCGTCGATCGCTCTTGCACCTTCATCTTCAACTCCAACTGCCCTGTTTCACTTTTCGCGCCAAAACACCAACGGTAAAGAATGCAAAGAACTCAAATGAACACAATAAAACGTTTTCTGTTATGTTATTGCATTTTTTTAAAAAAAAAGATGAACGCCTCGGCGGCGTTGGGGGTGGACGAGGGCGAGGGGTTCTGGTGGCTCGCTGCGATCCTGCGTGCGGTGCCCTGGTACTACATGGCGTTGGGCAGCAGCGCCTTCTTCTTCTTTTGGGAGAGCTACCTCGATCTGCGCCAAATTCGGCACCTGCTCAGCGCAGAACGCCGCATGCCGCCCGTGCTACGCGAATGGGTGGTGATCGATCAGCCCCGCATGAAGAAACGCAACGCCTGGGTATGCCACCTCCATCCGATGCATGTCCTCTTGATACTACACAAATCCGATCATGCATAAGTTTAAATTGTTTCGATTCTTGGTCCGCTACGCGCAGGGCATCATGCGGCACATCTACAACCGGATGGAGGCGACGATGGAGTTCATCGCCGAGTGCCTGGTACTGTCATCCCATCTGCTCGTCGGGTTCTGGACGCTCTCGCGGGACCTGCTCGACGGGCTGGGCTTCGGTATCGAGTACCGGGTACCGCACACGACCACACAACACGACACGTAACACGTAGCACGACACACAACACTCACGCAGGGCCTCGTGCGTGCAGGTAACGCGCGGCATGGTGTTCATCATCCTGGTCTCGCTGGCGAGCTCGCTCGTGCGTGTCCCGTTCCACCTCTTCCGCATCCTCTGCGTCGACACCCACTTTGAGATGAGGTCCGTAGCAGCGTCGTGTGCGTGTGCGTGTGTGGGTGGCAGATCGCACGCAGGATTGCTCAATGGCCTCTCCTGCAGGAGCGCCGCCTCGATCCTGGACCTGTGGTTCTGGGAGCAGATGAAGATGTTTGTGCTGTCGCTTCTCTTTGGTATTCCGCTCCTCTCGGCCTATCTCGTGCTCCTCAGCTGGGACCTGCCCTACTACTGGCTCTGTACGATCCCCCTTACACATGTTAACCGCACACGCACACACGACACACGGCGCACACGCCACGCGTGATACCGCACACTCACGCATCGCGTGTCATGGTCACAGACAGCTGCGTCTACGTGGCAATCCTGGCTATCTTCTTTACCGACATCTACCATCTCATCGCTCCGGCCTTTGACAAGTGCGTGCGACACGCACCACACCACACACACACACAAGCACACACACACACAAGCACACCCGCACGCACGCACGCACGCTGACTTTGAGCTCTGCGACACACTCCTTGTAGCTACAAGCCGCTGCCCGAGGGTCCGCTCAAGACCGAGATCGAGAAGCTCACCCGGAAGCTCAACTTCCCGCTCGCCAACATTCTCGTCGTCGAGAAGTACAAGCAGGAGTACCGCTCCACCGTCCACTCCAACGCGTACGCACCCTCCAGCCCCACCATGGTGGTGTGGAATGTGTGTGGAATGTGGTGAGGAATGCATTCCACAAATGTGTGCATTCCTTAATGCTCTATGTCGGGTGGGGCACGCAGATTCCTGGTCGGGTTCAGGTTCTCGAAGAGCATCGTGCTGTACGACTCGCTGATCAAGCAGCTCAAGGAGCCCGAGATCTGCGCCATCATCGCCCACGAGATCGGACACCACAAATTTTACCGTACGCACAGCACCACACGCCACACATCGCACACACCGCACACACCGCACACACCCGCTTAATGAGATGTTTGTGCGTCTTGCAGACACGTACAAGATGCTGTTTATGCAGCTGTTCAGTATGGGCTGCTTCATCTTCTTGTTCGCGCACATCGTCAAGATGCCCCAATTCTACCGCTCATTCGGCTTCCTCTCCGTCGACGTGCGTCACCCGCCACCTTAAACTCCACTAAAGTTGCTGACGTCAGCATTCGCTTTGTTGAACTCCAAAAGGCGAGCATCGGGCTGGTCCTGTTCTCGTACATCTACTCCGCCTTTGCCAACCTCGGCCACTGGCTCACCAACTACGTCAACCGAAGGTTCGTGTTCGTGTCGTGCGTGCGTCGTGCGCGTGTGTCGTGCGTTGCTGATATATCGTGGTGTGTCGTTGCACAGTATGGAGTATGCGGCGGACGAGTACGCGGTGGCGAACGGGATGCGGAAGCTGGAGAGCGCGCTGATCAAGATCCACGCCAACAACCTCACCAACCTCATGCCGGACCCGTGGTACGCCCACTACCACTACTCCCACCCGTCCCTCGCCGAACGCCTCGCCCACATCCAGCACCTCAAGCTCCAGCAACAGCCACCACCACCTTCATCATCACCATCTTCATCTTCTTCTTCTTCAACCACGGTTCGACAAGAAGGCCAAGAAGAAAACAAGAAGGAGAGGTGAATGAGAATGAAGGAATGATGTCGATGGTGATGATATTTATGATGTACAGATAAAACATTCATGGACCACTTTCTCGGTTGATGTTGATGTTGATGTGATCGTCGTCGCCTTCTTCGCCTTTTCGTCGGCTGCGGAGGAGCGATGTCTGCTCGGCTGCCGCTGCCGCCGCCGCCGGGCTGGGCGCGACGGGCGTGGCGCCGCCGCCGCCCCGCACAAAGGCGGCGAGGACGCCCCGGTGGCCCTCCTCGAAGTCGTCCTCCTCCAGGCCCGCCTCGTCCTCCCCGCTCTCCCGCGCGCTGTCCAGCTCGACGCTGCTCAACCGGCCGCTCCCTACGTGTGTGCGTGTGCGATGAGACACACAACACAACACGACACGACACACACCACCGCACGCACGACACGACACGCGACACGTACGGAAGGAGCCGTGGTGGAGTTTGGGGTCGCGCATGTGCTGGAGGTGCTGCCGCGCGGCCTTGGAGCGGCGGGCGCGCAGCACCTTGCGGAGGTAGATCAGGAAGGCCGGGAAGACGAGGAGCGGCGACAGGCAGAACTCGAACAGGGAGTGGACCACCGTGGACCGGCTCGTGAACCGCTTGTAGATGTTGTCGTTCGTCACCCCGTACACCAAAAAGTCCAGCCCGCCCTACCCGCGTGTGCGCACACACCACCGCACACACCGTAAGCAAAAAAAAAAAAAAAAAAACAACACACACACACACCGACCGCACACACAGCACACGCACACGCAACACGCACACGCAACACGAACCTGGAGGTTGAGGAGGATGGAGTAGAGGATGGTGAAGATGATGGCGCCGCACGAGGGGTCGATGGTGCCGACGACGTAGGTGAGGACGTCGAACACCCAGCACACGAAGAAGACCAGCAGGTAGAAGGAGAAGCGGAGGATCACTTTGGAGAGCTTGGTCGACACCTCGTGGTACTGCGTGGCGTGCAGGTAGGCCTTCTGCTCCCGCTTGATCTTCCGTATGCGGTAGATGATTAACTGCATTTTTACATAACATATTCACATTTACATAACATATTCTTCTTAATATAGCTATAATCATATTGTTTAAAAATAAATAATGCATAGCTAAAATCAGAGAGCTAAAATAAAAGTTAGTTACCAGGTAGAACAGCAGGTTCAGACCGAAGGACGCCAGGACTGGTGCAAACCTGCGCCGCACACGCACACGCAAACAAGTGACACGACACGCACAACCGATGTGAGTGTGTCGTGTCGTGTCGTGTCGTGCGTCGTGTGTCGTACCAGAGGATGATGTGCCAGGGCTTCTTGGGGAAGCAGAGGTAGAGGTTGGGCGATTGGGTGAGGAGGTCGCCCGAGACCAGGCCCACCACGCACACGAGCGGGATGCCCCAGCTCAGGCCGTGGAACAGCGCCCACTCCCATCGTCGCACCCCTGCAACCCCCCCAGTCACCGCTACCATCAGCTGCCGTGTGTGCGCGCGTTGTGTGCGGTGCTGCGCGTGCGGTTGTGTGTCGTGTTGTGCGTGCAATGTGTGCGATGTGCGTGTGCGGGCTGTAACGTACGAGTCTTGTGAAACCAGAGCGAACGCCAGAGGAAGAAGGCAATGCAGGTCGTGTACCCACAAGTAGCACCTGGAATTAATTCCCATTTAGAGAAATAAATAGTGTCGATATTTGATTTAATCGTTTATAGATAATTTTTTTATTGCACCTAAATAATAGAATAAACAGAGGGGAGGTACCGGCAGTGAGCTGGAAGTAGACGCGCATGGAGACGCACAGAGGCCACACGTACCAGTCGGGATCGGCGTAGATGATGGAGGTCTTGATGATGTTGTTGAGGGAGACGAGGTAATCGGCAAAGGCCAGCCACGCCACAAGCTTGGAGAGCGGATTCTTCCTCGTGCTGAAGAGGAAGTAGGAGAGGAGCATGTACGAGGAGCCGAACATGGAGATGGTCGACGAGATGAGGGCCAGGAGCGAGATGAGATTCGTCTCCTCCTTCGAGAAATGGGCCTCACAGAATTCGAATCCCATCCTCGCACTACGCCCGCGGCGTGCTCGTCTCGCCTACTCCCGCGATGATGTCGTTGGCGATGGACCGATCAGTCGTATGCTGCGCGAGAACCACGAGATTAATCTCCACACTTGGGCTCTGCGGCGTTTCGGTGCCGAAAAAGCGGCCGACCTTCTCACTGCGTGCCCATTGGTCCGTTCTGTTGCAACATTTTCACATACATGCACATATACACATAACTTATCAACATGTAAAGGTCAGGTCAACCAGCATTGTTGTGGTGTTGTCTTCTTTCTTATTTTTATTGTTTTAAAAAGAAAAATGGTAAAAAGGAGGAGAATTAGAGGACGGAGCTGGAGTGGCGGACGCTGGCGTTCTTCATCCGCTCCATCTTCTTGACGTCGCCCTCCTGGGTCGAGAGGATGTTCATGACGCGCTTGGTCTTCTCCTGTCGCTCGAGGGTGTCTAGCCTCTTCTTCTTCTCCCGCTCGGTCTGCAGGAAGGCCGTGTCCTTGCGCAGCTCTCGCATGGCGCCCTTGAGCTCCTTCTTGTACATGCGCTCGAACTTCTTCTTCTCGGCCCTCTCGCGGTCCGGATCGTTGTCCCTCCCCACCTTGAAGCTGCACTCCCCCCCCCAACACGTCAGCAACCGCACATGACACGACACGACACGCGCACACGGCACAGCACGACACACGACACACACGACACACAGCACGACGACGTACTTGTCCTTGAAGCGAGGGTTGAGCATGCGGATGGGTACGGGCTTCCGCCTCTGCCTGAGGGGCAGCCGCTGGTCGACCTTGCGCTGGATGCCGGTGCCCAGCTTGGTCTTGACCTCCTGCAGCTGGGCCTCGAGCTGCGCCGGCAGCACGCGACGCCCGGCCACCGCGCGGAGCAGCTTGGCGACGATGGCGTAGGGCGTGAAGATGATCTCCGGGTACGACTGCAGCTCGGCGTTCTGGAAGTAGTGCGTCGAGAACTGCGACACCAGCCGCGCGCTCGTCTGCAGCACTTGCAACCTGCGCAATAACAAGCATGTGCCATTCATTCCACACAAGGTCAACAAAACGAAAGCGAAAGCGAAAACGAAAGAGAAAGAGAAAGCGAAAGAGATGGTACACGTACTTGAAGGTGTCCTCGCTGAAGTAGGTGTCGGTGGGCAGCTTGCTGAAGATGTCGACAAAGTTGAAGGGCGGAATGGCGGCAGCGGCGGCCTCGTTTTTGTCGACGGACTTCCTGGCCTTCTTGTTGGGCCGCTTGGCCGCGCCGGAGGAGCCCAGACGGAGGAAGGGCTCCGTCGAGGTCTCCCGCACCAACGACGACACGGTCTCGGCGAGGGCCGACACCGAGGGCATGTTGGAGAGCAGCGCGACCGACAGCAGATCGTTGATGAAGAACAGCACCTCCGGCATGAACCGGCCCGTGCCTTGCAAGTACTGCACCACCGCCGCCATCACATATTAGTCGGGCTCTGCGCGCGATGGGTGAGAAGAGTGGTAGTGGTACGTGGAAGGCGAGGTTGGCCAGGAACAGGCCGACCACGGCGTGGAGCGGGTTGGTCAGCGGGCACTGGGACAGCACCTGGCCGATGAACAGGACCGCGGGCGTCGTCACCGTGTGCTGGAAATCTGTCGTCGGAGGGCAAAGCCGGATCGTGAGCCAACAGTTATTATTATTATTATTTTTATTATTTGCATTTGAAGAGACGCACCGGTGGTGGGGAAGATGACGGAGACCAGCTTGAGGAAGAGCAGCTCCTCCACGCCGGGCCACGGCCACGTTCCCTTGCGACCACTCACTGCCGTCATGACGAACCAACACCTCATCAGCACGTACCGCACACGCCACCGCACACGCACACAGGGAGATGGGAGCGTACGCTGAACGGTGGTGAGGCGCGTGTAGAGGGCCTGCTGCATGGCGGTGAGACGCTCACGGGCGGCGCGGGCCGAGGGGTCGGGCATGGTCTGCGCGAGCTGGAACAGGTGCTTGGTGAGCACGTCCAGCGCCGGCATGTCGACCTTGTCGGCCTTGCCCACGTGCGCAAAGTGATCGTAGAGAATCCCCACGAGACGCTGCGGTCGGTGGCAACCAATGGAATGTAAGCTATGCGCAGCTGTGATCACGCGTGTGCGTTTCAAATAACGTAATAAAGTACCTCGATCTTGGCCCTGTTGTCGGCCGAGAGGGCGAGGTCGTGGCACACGCGCATACGGTGCACCACCACGTCGAGCTGGGTGCTGTCCCTGTCTTTGACGATGTGCAAAAACGCCTGCAACGCACGCAATCGCCGTCCATAAGCACGCGCCCAGACACGACACGACACGACACGCACGACACGCACACGACACGGATAGGGAAAAAGAGGGGAATGGGTACCTTGTGGTTCTCGGGCATTTCGAAGGTGAAGGGCAGATCCTCGATGTTCTGCCCGAACACGGGCAGGGCCGCCTTCTTGCTCTTCTTTTTCCTCTTGCCGTCATCGCCCTCGCCGTCATCTTCATCGTCGTCCTCGTCGTCGCTGCCGCCGCCGCCGAGGTCGTCGTCTAGCTGGGGCTCGAGGAAGTAGTCCTCCTCGTCATCGATCGCGTGCTTGCGCTTCTTGCCCGTGCTCGCCGCGTCTTCCTCCGCTTCGCCGTCCTCGTCCTCATCGTCGTCTTCAGCTTCCGCTTCCTTGGCGTTCTCTGCCTCCTCGTCTTCTTCATCGTCATCTTCATCCTCCTCCTCGCCGTCCACCTCCTCCTCTCCCTCTTCTCCCTCTTCGCCCTCTTCGTCCTCCTCTTCTCCTTCCTCCTCCTGATCCTCGCTCTCGTCTTCGCTCACGTCGCCCTGCATGCGGCGCAGTCGCTCACGCTACACACGAGAACGGTAAAAGGTGAGTGATGAGCCTGGCATCGACCACGTCTTGACGGCCAAGACACGACAAGACGCGCGTGGTGGAAATGGTAATGCTGGTGGGGCTGATGATGGTGGTGGTGGTGGTGGTGACGAGAGGTACCTCGAGCTGCTCCAGCCGCTCCTTCTCCTCCTTGGCGATCTCCTCGGGCGTCTTGAGTCGGTCCGTGGCCTTGCCCTTCATCTCGAACGCCAGCTCACGGAAGAGCATGTTGAAGTCGTCCTGTGCGTGCCACAACGCGACGTTAGCATTTTTCTTCAAGCCAGAGTGTGCGATGGCGCGTGTCGTGTCGTGTCGTGAGTGGTACCTTGTTTTCGTTATCGTCCTGCATGCTGTCGAAGGCTTCGGCGGCAGATGTGGCGACCTGGAGGCCCTTGTCGCCCTTCTTGGCCCGCTCGAGGCTCTTCATGAGGAGGTCGACGGGGTCCTCCCGCCGGTTGTTCCGCACCATGCCCGCGAAGGCGCCCTGCTTGAGCAGCCCGCGCCACGCGTCGTCGAGCTTGTCCGTGAGCTCCTCGACCTCGAGCTTCTCCTTTTGTCGCTCGGCCTTGTAGAACTTGCTCTTGGCGATCAGCTCCGACATGACCTCGCGCTTGCTCTTCCGCTTGCCGTCGGCCTCGTCCTGCTTGTCCGACTCGAAGCCGCCAAAGTGCAGCGAGTTGACCGTGTCGGCGTCCAGGTGGCCTGCCAGGTCACCACAACCACACCACTCGGTGAGTCGATGTAGAAGACGAACATGAAGAAGAAGAAGAAGAACGTGGTGTAGAAGAGATGAAGAACGAAGAAGAAAGAAGAAGTGGTTACCGCCCTCCTCGTCGTCGGAGGAGTCCTTGAAGTCTTCGCCAAAGTCGTCCATCTTGGAGAGCGAGGTGCCCATGTGCGTAAGCTCCTCTTCCTCGAGGTTGAACACATCGCTCTTCTTGAAGCGGGCCTGCAGGCAAGAAGCAAGTAGAGGAAGAAAAGAAGAAGAAGGTGGGTGAAGCTGCCACATGGAATGGAAACGAGGCTCTACAAAGGAAACGAAGGAGAAGAAGATGACGCGAGTAGCGGTGAGGAGTGCCGCACCTGTCGCTCCTTCTGGAAACGCTGGAGAGCCTTGTCCTCGCGCGAGAGCGACTTGTCCTTCTCACCGATACGCTGATCCACGAACTTGTTGGCCTTGCCCAGCTGCTCGTACTCCTTCAGCAGGGTCGACTTACGCTGCACATGATTGAACAAAAAAACAGCATTAATCGCAGATGGAAGAAAATTGCGGATGAAATTGAATGGAGATGTCTGGACGATTTGAGGAGATTTGAGGCGCAACCGTACCGATTCGGTTGCCACCTGACGCGATTGGCCTGCCGTCTTCTCGGTCTCCTTGAGATTGCGGCCCAGCACCGAGAATTTCGGTCTCACAATCTTCCGCTCGAAGGGATTGATCTTCGGCTCGGCCTTCTTGGGCGCGCTCGACAGAGGGCGCTTCTTTCCTCCCTTTGCTTTTCCCATCTTTGTTCGGGCTTGCTCTCTTAGATCTCTTCTTGATGCCCGGCCACAATCGGAAATGCCGGCGATTGCGAAAAATAAATCCAAAAAATCGAATAACAGCATTTTCCGTCGTTCTGCGCTTTTTCTTTTATCTTTTTGTTTTGTGCCGACCAGCGCTGGGCACCCATTTTCTTTTTCTTTTATTTCTTTCCTTTCTCGTCGGGCGACGTCATCATGAAGAGGACAACAGCCTTACGTCGGCCAGCTGGTCCCAGGCCAGGTTGACGGAGCTCTCGAAGAGGGCCGCACGGTCCTCCTCCGAAGCCACGTAGGATCCGTCGAGCGGCACCGACGAGAGGTTCTTGGCGCGCACACACACCATCGACGTCCCCGCGTCGTACAACTCTACCGTCGCTTCCTACACCACCATATTTACCAGCTGATGAGCTCTATTGCAACCAACCAATCGCACCGATGGCAATAAAACAAAGCACAACACGACACCACACGTGTACGAACCTTGTGTGCCGAGTAGGACGGCCCGCCGTCCTTCATCTCCAATATCTGGTACGCGATAACGTCCCCGCGCTGCGACAATGGTGACATCACCCAAGACATCAGCTTTGGTGACCAACTAAGGAGAGCTGAGGGGAGTGACACGGCATACGACACACGCACGACCGCACACGCCACACGCCACACGCGCACAGAGAGAGGCCGGGGGTACGCACTCGCGGCTTACGGTCGGAGGCTGGGAAGGGCGGGCAGCGGGAGTAGTCCTTGGGCGGCTCGAGCGGCGGCGGTGGCGCGTACGACGGGTGGGTGTTCTTCTTCCAATCAAGCGAAGACGAATACGTGACGATCGGCGGCGGCGTGGCCTCGTGCTGCTGCTGCTGCTGCTGCTGGCCGTAGCGTAGGTCTCCGTTGTGACCACCACCGTGCTGCTGGGGCTGGTGGCCGGTGGCTGGAGTGAAGGGTGACTGGACCCCGGACGGCTGCGACGCAAAGCCCGCGGCGTAGGCAATGTCGCTGCCCCACGCCTGCGGAGCTGGCCGATCCGGAGATGGAAGCAGCCCTACGCAGTGTGTATGCGTCAGACTCAAACCGCAGGACACGCACGGCACGACCAACGACACAACACGATGGCACGACCCACAAGAAACGCACCTGGTGCTTGGTGAGCGTCGTACGGCGCACCATAGGGCGGAGTTGGGTACGGGGGCTGGGGTAGGTATCCGCCGTTGTTGGGCGGCCCCCAGGCCCCGCGCCCGCTGCCTCCTCGCCCGGCCGCCGGGTCGAACCCGCCAAAGCCGCGGCCCCGTCCGCGACCCATCATATGCGACGGAGGTGGAAACGGACCACCGCTTGGTGATGGTACGCCTCTCCCTCGGCCGCGCCCCTGGTTCTGTTTGCGGAGCGTGAGCGTGTGCGGTGGTGCGTGCGGCGGCGAGCGTGAGTGCGTACCCATCGAAACTGGTCTGGCGAGGGTTGGTGTGGTGGCTGGTGCGGTGCCGGCGGTGGCGGGGTTGCGTGCTGGGCGCCACCATCTGGGCCGAAGCGCACGTGGCCCTTCGCCGGTGTGCCCGGCTGCGCTTGCGGCCTGCCGGCATTCTGCTGCTGCTGCTGGGGCTTGGCCGGCTGTTCGGGCTCCTTGGCCTTTGCCTGGTCTTCGTCGGAGCTCGAGTCTTCGTCGGAGGAGCTGGACGACGAGGATGACGACGACTCGTCCTCCGAACTGGAGCTCTCGTCCTCCGAGCTTGAGCTTTCTTCTTCCTCCTCCTCCTCTTTCTTTCTTCCGTCTTTTTCTTTATCTCTTCCTCCTTCTCCTTCTCCTTCTCCGCTTTCTTTTCGTTCTCCTTCTCTTTGTTCTTTTTCTTCTCTGTTTCGTTCTCCTTCGCCTTCGCCTTCGCCTTTTGGTCCCTCTCGTTCTCCTTATTCTCGGCCGTCTTATGCTTGCGTGGCGGCTGTGCTCCGTCGACCTCCGTGCCGTCCTTCCTCCGCTTCGTCTTCTCCGGCGACTTACTGTGTCCATTCGCCTCACCGTCCAGGTTCTGTGCGAACGTGTGCGGTGGTGCGTGTGCGGCGACAGAGTGTGAGATCAGGCAAGCAACGGTGCAACAAAGCTTGGCAAGGTTGTGAACATGTCGTTGAACGACGTACGTGTACTAAGGGAAGGGGCTGGTGGTCCCTTCTACGCTTGAGCGTCGCTCCCTTCTTCTTACGGACCCTACGGCGATAAGAATAAGAAACACCAAGCAGCGATCAGAAGGCTTTAGGGAAGGGAACACTTGTGCAAAAAGATGTACGTGATGGTGTCGTTGTCTCTCAAAATCTCGATTGGATCAGTGAGCGGAAGTGCAAATCTCTCCATCTCGAGCAGGATTCCTGAATACCAGTCAGTATAGCGGTTGTGCAAACGGAGAGATAGGAGAGTGGGGCGGCACCTTCTTGCCATTGCTTTTTGAGTTTGAATTTATCGCAAATGAGCCAGGCGAGATCGTTTACCTCCCGGGCAGATGGCGGCACCAACAGCCAGGTCCTCTGCAGCGGCCCCAGATCGAAGTCCGGGGTATGGAATTGGAGACGCACCCTCTGCAGAGGCGTCCCTGCCGCGCTCCTTCCCGATTCCATCATCTGTTCCGATTAGATGAGCGTGTAGAATATTATTGGCTTTATTTCGTTTCCATTTCGGGACAGAGCGGGACTCGAACCACCACCATGTCAAGTTGCCACTTTCCTTTTTTGGGTATTAACACAATGGATCCGAATCGGCGCATTGCGACCTTGGTGGAGGGTGATGCCGGACAGTCGGCCGAGTGATACATGAGTCTTCAAGGACAGTACTGATGGCAAGTTGATGCATCAATTCCCAGTTCCCCGATACCAAGGAGCAGGCAGCGGGCAGGTCCCAATTCAGCGAACCCCGAACCACCCACTTGGCCCCGACAAGGCCAGGTATTTTCTTGCCCAGGTTCCTTTTTAAAGTCACCACACCCCGTCAACGAACCACCATTTACCTGTATACACACAGTCTAACCACTGCACTCGATGGCCGAACAACTGGCGGGCGCGTACCTCCGCGGTCGGATCGGCGCGCTGGCGGATAACGACGCCTTCTCTGGCGGTCTCATGCTCGTCCTGGTGGGAATGGTCGCGGCCTACGTGAGCCGGGCTGCCCAGTGGCTGTGGGACCGGTTCTGGCGCGAGTTCGTCGTGTCGCTCGAGGTGCGCAAGGAGGACGAGGCCTTCGCGTGGATCATGAAGTGGCTCGCTCACCAGACCGAGCGCGCCAACGGACGCGACCTGAGCATGCTCACCACGCGCGACAACCGCCAAGACCGCTGGAACGGCGCCGAGGCTGCCACCAAGCCCCAGCTCCACTTCGGCCCTGCGCCTGGCCAGCACTTCCTGCGCTACCGCGAGCGGTGGATCACCGTGCGGCGAGTAGTCAAGGAGAACAGCGGGAACAACAGGCTCGAGCTGAAGGAGACCATCAAGCTGCAGACCTTCGGTCGCGACCCGCAGGTGCTCAAGGACCTCGCTGCCGACGCCATTGCCTTTGCGCTGGGCGATGAGATGGGCAAGGTGGTGCTCTTCCAGCCGCAGCTCAACTGCTACCCGGTCGGCAGCTGGCGCAAGCTGATGGCTGTCGAGCGACGCGCCATCGCGTCGGTGCACTTCCCCGAGGGCGTGGTCGAGGAGCTGGTGGCCGACGTGCGCGAGTTCCTGGCCATGGGCGAGTGGTACAAGCGGCGCGGCATTCCGCACCGGCGCGGCTACATGCTCTACGGCGAGCCCGGCTGCGGCAAGAGCAGCTTCGCCACGGCTCTGGCCGGCGAGCTGGGCCTCAACCTGTGCGTGTGCAGCCTGGCCAGCGCGAGCCTCGACGACGACTCGCTCCAGGAGTTCATGCGCAAGATGCCCAAGGGCAGCATCCTCCTGCTCGAGGACATCGACGCCGCCTTCATCCAGCGCACGAAGAACGTCGACCAGTCGCACAGCAAGAACAAGGTCACCTTCAGCGGCCTGCTCAACGCGCTCGACGGTGCCGTGGCGTTCGAGGGCTCGCTGGTGCTGATGACCACCAACCACCGCGAGCTGCTCGACCCGGCGCTCACCCGGCCGGGCCGCGTGGACATGGCGATCTACGTGGGACTGGCCCGCCGGGACCAAGTGCGCCGCCTGTTCGCCTACTTTTACCACCCGTGGGAGGCCCAGAAGAACGAACGCGACGACGACAGCGAAGACGACAAGAAGAACGAAGACGACGGCAAGCGGCGCCTGGCGGAGGTGGACCAGCTGGCGCGGCAGTTCGCGAAGCTGGTGCCCGAGGAGCGGCTGTCGATGGCCAGCCTGCAGGGCTTCCTGCTGCGACACAAGCTCGACCCGCAGGCAGCGATCGACAACGTGGAGCGGTTCGTCGAGGCCGAGCTGGATCGCGCTAAGCAGGCCGCCCGACACAAGAACAAGAAGGCTGCAGACCGCAACGACGGCCTGCAAGCCAACAAGGAAGAAACCACCAAGAAGGAGGAAACCAAGAGCAAGGACAGCGCCACATACAAGGAGAAAGGCGTCGAACCACCACCCAAGGAGAACTGTGAAGATTACGTTACCACAGCTGCCATCAGCGCAGCGTGACCAGCTTTCCTTGTAATTTCTCACAATATTACCTGGTTAAAATCGATGTTCACTTCCAAGAATTACCTTGTTGTACGCAATTGTGCTAGTCCCTATCTTTATCTTTAGCATTGCCCTATCTTTGGCGGAAAGTCCATCAGGACCACGCTCACCCGAGCCACTGCTAAATGGACCAATCAGCGGAATACGCGCGAGCTCCGTCTCACGGCTTGCCGACTTTAGGTACCTGTTTCTAAACTCGGAGTGATGAAATGACTTGCACTAGGCTCACCGTCGAACCAACGGTCACTCTATTTGCGGCCTGTGATCGGCCTCGATGCACCTCCAGCATCCACCAATCACTCGTTCAGCTAAACTTGCGTGCAGAACCTGTACAACCGGCTCTTTGGCGAAACATTTCTCTCGAACTCACTCCCACAACCAGAACGAACATACCGGCCGACTCTACCACACTACACACAAGGACCAGACAGACCACACACACACCACAACTCCTCACCACCACTCGTACGTTTGCCTTGAACAAGAAGGTTGAGATGCAAACCGCGAGCGCCGAAGAGTGGAGCCAGAGGGCACTACACGTGCCGACCCTCCATCTCCCGGTCCAAGCCACCACCAACAACAACACCGAGCCGGACCACAGCAGACCCTTCCCCAGGGTCACCCTCAGCTGGGAGAACCTTCACTACGCCATTCCACAACCTGCCTCGACGTCGGCAGGCGGGTGGCAGAGCTGGCTCCCATTCAAGACGTCGGCCACGTCAGCAAGCCAGGGTGGTGTACCAGCCCACCAGCGCCGACGCCGGAAGCGACGAAACTCGACCTACGCCGACGCCGAAGAGCTGGGTCTGCGAGACGCGGAGGAGGGACTGACCGGCGAGCCAGACGAACAAGACACGCTCATCGCCGACGATGAGGCGGCGCAGGAGGAAGAAGATGGGATGAAGAAGCTGCTGCGTGGGGTGGAGGGCATCGTCTACCCCGGCGAGCTGTGCGCCATCATGGGTGCCTCAGGTACCCTTCCCGCCTTCAGTCGACAAAAAAATGACTGCACCATTTTTGGAGCTTTCCTGACTTGGCCGACCGAGCTCACTGTCGGCCCATCGCAGGTGCGGGCAAGACTACCCTCATCGACGTGCTGGCATGCCGCGGGATGAAGGGTACGCCTTGTTGCAACAAGCCACGACGACTTGTTTGGCAGTTTTTGTTTGTTTTCCCTGTTTTATTTTGCTTTTTCTGTTGATTAACGAAGGAGGTTGCTGGTGTAGGACGCCTGAGCGGCGAGGTGAACCTGAATGGCGAGCCGGTGGCCAAGCGGCAGGCCTTCTTCCGCCGCGTGTCGGGCTACGTCATGCAGGACAACATCATGCTCGAGACCCTCACCGTACATTTTCAAT
This sequence comes from Acanthamoeba castellanii str. Neff, assembly GCF_000313135.1. Lineage (NCBI taxonomy): Eukaryota > Discosea > Longamoebia > Acanthamoebidae > Acanthamoeba > Acanthamoeba castellanii. The sequence goes on along the minus strand of NW_004457712.1, from coordinate 800,948 downwards.
CCTTCTACATGCAAGATCTGTCAACCTCCCCCCCCCGCACAACTCACCCGTACGCCCACCACGACGCAGGTGAGGGAGACCATCTCCTACGCCGCGCGGTTGAAGCTGCCCTCTAAAATGACACGGGCCGAGAAGGAGCAGCGCGTGGACCGGGTACGCGAAGCGCTGTGACACACGACACACGACACACGACACAGTAGTGCTGGCGAGTAGCTGACGCCAGTGCTGCTGCAGGTGATGGCCGAGTTGCGGCTGACGCACATCGCCGACTCGCGGGTGGGTGGGTCATCGAGCCGCAGCATCTCCGGCGGCGAACTCAAGCGCGTGGCCATCGCCATCGAGCTCGTTTCTTCGCCGTCCCTGCTCTTCCTGGTACTCACTGCACTTCACCCTATTTTCGCTTCCCTGGCCGTGCAGTTGGACTCATTCGTCGGTCGCCTGACGTTCGCCTTGCCTTGGGTGTTGCGTGCGTGTACGATGTTGTGCGTGTGCGATGTGTCACACAGGACGAACCCACGTCGGGCCTGGACAGCAACGGCGCCACCGACCTGGTGCAGCTCCTCAAGGTGCGCGCCCGCCTCACGTGTGCTTTATTTCTTTAGAGCGCAGAGATAGAGATTAAAAATAACCTTTAAATGTGTTTGTGCAGAGCTTGGCCACGCGGGGCCAGCGCACGGTGCTGTGCACGATCCACCAGCCGTCGTCGCACATGTTCAACGCCTTCGATAAGCTGCTGCTTCTGAGTCAGGGCCGCGTGATCTACTTTGGCAAGGCCGACAAGGCGGTGGACTACTTCTCCGGCCTGGGCATCCGGCCGCCGCCCATGTCCAACCCGGCCGAGTTCATCCTCGACATCGCCTTCCACGCGCGGCGTCAGGAGGCGCTCGAGCAGGGCGATCACACCAGCACCGAGGTCTCCATTGTCACTCCCCGATCACCCATGATCGGAAGCGAAAGCATCAACGATGTCGTGCGTCTTCCTTCTTCCGTGTGTGTGTCGTGTGTCGTGTGTGTCGTGTGTGTCGTGTGTGTCGTGTGTGTCGTGTGTGTCGTGTGTGTCGTGTGTGTCGTGTGTGTCGTGTTAACCGAGTTGGTGGGGGCAACAGTCGTCGGAGGAGCGCACCGAGGCTGACGCGATGTTTCCGTCGACCTCGGAGCTGGCCTTCCAGTACAAGCAGTCGACCTGGTACCAGGCCGTGACCAAGGACCTCGGAGCCGAACGCGCGGCCGGCCGCAAGAATACTACGTACCGACCTCCTACTTGCTTGCCCGCACATTTTCCTTCACCGCGCGCGCTCGCTCGCTCATCATCGTCTCTCCATCTATGGCGCCGCGCAGAAGAAGGAAAACGCGATCAAGCCAGACAGCGTTGGAGTCTCGATCATCGCGCAGGTGTGGATTCTGATTTTGAGGTAATCGCTGCTTGCCCACTCTCAAGTGTACAAAGAAACTGACGGCCGGCGGTTGGGCGGATTGCAGGGAGCTTCTGTACCTGCGACGCCACCCGGACCTGTTCTACTCGCGCCTCTTGGTGCAGGTGGCCATGGGCTTCGTCATGGGTACCCTTCGTTCCATTCTTATTCATTTATTTACATTTATTACTATTTTTGTTTATTACTATATTTTTCTTATTTTGGATAATAATTGTTAACCATTATGAAACGTGTTCGTAGGGTCTCTGTGGTTCCAGCTGGAGGAGGACCACCTCTACGTGCAGAATTGTCTCGGGGTGATCTACATGACCATCACCATGCTCTCCTTCACCTCGTTCAGCAGCGTGGCCAGCTACCTGGAGCAGAACGCCGTCTTCCATCGGTACGTGTAGACCACCTTCTTACCTTTGACATAGCACAACGATCATCACTCGGCGAAAGAGAGCGAACAACCAACAACCAACTAATCACCACGGATGCAGGGAGAGGGCGTCGGGGATGTACGTGGCACTGTCCTACTTCGTTTCGAAGGTCATCGTCGCCTTTTCCTTCATCGCCGTACTCGTTGCTATCGGTACTCGACTCGACCTCTTGCCAACCAGTCGTCGATGCTGGGTACCATGCATAGAGCTACGGGGAAATGCTAATCGTGGTGGTGGCTGGTGGCTGGTGGACAGAATGTACGATCGTGTATTGGATGGTGGGCCTGCGGCGCGACATGTGGCACTACTTCGCCTTCTTCGTTCTTGTCATCACACTTGCCGCCTGGAGTGCCGAGGTACGTAGCCAACACGCGTTGCACGTGATGCCTTGAGCGAACGCTGCTGTGGCCATGAGCTTGAGAGAGAGCCTAGCTGATCAGCCCGGGGCGACACGGCGCAGGCCCTGATTTTCGCCATCTCGGGCCTCACCCGGACCGTGCAAGTGGCCCAGGTGGGCTTCGCCTTCACCCTCGGCGTGTTCTTCATCTTCGCCGGGTTCGTCATCAACACCAACTCCATCCCGTCCTACTACGCGCCGGCCAAGTACGCCTCGTTCATCAAGGTATCCATCAGTGCTGTTTATATTTCTGTGCGTGCGTGCGTGCGTGCGTGCGTGCGTGCGTGCGTGCGTGCGTGCGGTGTACGTGCGTGCGTGCGTGCGTGCGTGCGTGCGTGCGTGCGTGCGTGCGTGCGTGCGTGCGTGCGTGCGTGCGTGCGTGCGTGCGTGCGTGCGGTGTACACGCGTCAGTTCGCATCTCATTTCTTCACTCTTTCTTCTTTGTTTACATACAGTACGGCTTCGAGGCGCTGGTGTACAACGAGTTTGTCGGGCGTGTGGTGAACGGGGTGCCCGGCGAGGTGATCATCGCGCAGACCACGGAGGGCTTCTCCGTGTGGCTCGACGTGGGCGTGCTCGGCGGCATGACGGCCTTCTACCTGGTCGTGGCCTTCCTCGCGCTCCAGTTCCTCGACAAGGAGAAGAGGTAGAAGCAGAAGAAGAAAGGAGAAAGGTGTGAACAACCGCGGTTCGCCAATGTACATCAGAGAAAAGTGGGCGACGTATGGTGTGGTGTGTGATCGGAGGCGTCTTCTTTTAGGTACAAGAGCAAGAGCAAGAGTGTTGAGGGAAGGGAGGAGAAGAGAAGTAGAACAGAATGGGAAGGAGAAGAAGAAGAGGAAGCGAGCAAGCAAAGAGAATCCGGAGGGGTCGCGTCTGATAGAGTCAATCGAAAGGGCTTTCTGGTGGCTACCACGGTCCCTAGTTGTCGGTGACTTCCATCTTGGCCGGAGCAGCGAGCACCTTGACCTTGGTCGGCGTCTTGACGATCGACGCGGGGACCTTGATGACGTTCTGCTTGTACTTCTGGAGGTCGCGCAGGTTGGCCTTGGCCTCCTGTGTCTTCGCCTCCTTCATCCTGTGCACAAAAAGAAAGAAAAAGATTAATAAAATAATACAGAAAACGTAGCGCCAGGCGGAATTGAAAATCGAAATGGAATCAAATGATGAAATGGGCGCAGGAGAAGAAGAAATGGAAGAAGCTTCGAACGAACCTCTGGCGGTAGAAAGACTTCTCTCTGGCGCCCTTGATCTCGTCCACCCGCTTCATGGCCTGCAGGGTGTGTCTGACGAGGTCCCGATCGTACTTCACGGGCCTGTTGCGGCGCTTCTCGAACTCGAGAGTAGAATCCTGTGCGCACCACCGAACCAAGGTGGTGAGGATGATGTGTGAAGATGGCCGATTTGAAAGATAGAAGTACGCACCACCACCATCTCCTTGCCGTGAGCCCTCCTGAAGGCCTTCGTCCACCTGAGCTTTCGCGGGTTGCGCTTCATCTTGAAGTTCTTGTGGCATTTAGATCGGCAAAAGCGGAACACCTGGAGAGAGATTGAGGTGAGCAATCAAGGCGCCCCAAGGGCGATCAAACTCCAATCGTCATCGATTTTGATTAATCGACGAAAATTCTCCGTAGAATGATGGGGCGGGGTACCTTTGCATCATTTCGCACGAACGCGATACCGTGACCGGGGTAGACGGGGCTACCGCAAAACCAGCACTTCTCAATACGCATGCTGCTCTGTGCGGCTCTCTAATGCTCTTTCCGTCCTCCTCTTGAATCTCACACCACCAGAGGCCGAAGCGAAAAGGACCGCTCTCGAATTGCCTTCCGCACTTTTTCCCTTTCCGCACATTCCTCGCATTCTCCTATTATCTGAAATTCCATTCATTCCAGCGCATAATTCTCGTTTATTTATCTATTCACCACAAGGGAAGCAGGCCATGTTCTTATGTGTCAACTTTATTTGTATTGTCAGAGGTGAGGGGTGTGGTGGTGGTGATCTTCTCTTTACACAAACAAAAAAGGGAGGAAGAAAAAAACGCCCAGGCCGTGCGTGCTGACGCACAGCCAAGGACCGATGAAGAAGGTTGTGGGTGTAGCGATGCAGTGATGGTGATCCTGTGATGAATAAATAAAGAATGGAAGGTCGTCGCCGTCGCCACTGACGTGAGCGTGGTCGTTGGTCGTGGTCGCTCTCGATCGATGCGAGCACGAGAGGCAGTTGACGGCCGTCGAAGTGGAAGAGGGGATGGTCGAAGGAGAGAAGGAGGAGAAGCCGATGGGGGCCGTTCGGGCAAAATGGGAGCGCGCCAGAGCTGCGTCGTTTGAGTGGCAGCTGATGGTGGTGGAATGATGACGAAGACGACACACGGGCGATGCCACGCGCGCGGCAGATGGTAGAAATATTCTAAACGTTGCGGCCCGGGGTGTCGTCGATTGGCAGCCCCCCCTCGCGCTCCTCTCCCCTCTCTCGACTCTCCTCGGCCCAGTCCTTCGGTGGTGGTACGTCGAGTGCCGAGAGGGCGAATAGCGAGGAAGATGATGGTGATGATGAAGATGATGACGATGAAGAGGAAGAAGAGATGAAGATGAAGATGACGAGATCCGCCTCCGTGAAAAGCGGGTGATGTGATTTTTACGGAAGGTCGCGACGCCGTGTTCCACCGCACGATGTGGGGCGTCCCAAAGCGTCGACTCTACAAGAAGCCAAAATCGAGGAAGATGATGATGGAGGTCGGATCGGAGTCGAGATCGAGAATTGTAGATGAAGAATGCTGAAGATGAGGAGGAGGAAGATGATGACGATGTACTGGTGATGGTGAGGATGGTGGTGGTGGTGGTTGTAGTGGTAGAAGAGGAAGAGGGAGTCAAAATGGCTGACCGGATTATGCAGATAGCCGTTGATGACACGGTGATGAGCATGCATGCACCGCTCAGCTCTGTGACGCGAGAAGTCGAGCAATACACGAATGTGAGTGGCCCGAGCGTGCTCTCGACCGTGTGCGTGTGCGTGTGTGTGTCGTGTGTGCGTGTTTTGTGGGCTTGGGTGGTAAGGCGTCAGGAAGGTACCTTGTTGTGGTCGTTGTCTTTGTTCACTTTGCCGCGCTCGTTGTCCTTGCGTCGCATGCGAATGTTGTTGCCGACGGGGAACGGTTCCTGTTCGCCCTGGTGCGGTCCCTCGCTGTGGAAAATGATGGGACGGCACTTGCGGTCTTCGCACATCAGACTGCTGTTCTGGAAGTGCCCGATCAGGGAATTCTGATGGTTTTGTGTTGGGTTGTGTGCGTTGGTACAAAGTCAGACGACGACGAAGGAGGTGGTGTGTGGGTGGTGTGTGGGTGGTGTGTGGGTGGTGTGTGGGTGGTGTGGGTGGTGTGTGGGTGGTGTGTGGGTGTGGGTCGGTTTGAGGTCCCATGGACGTGGTCGGTACCTTTCCCTGAATGCGTGCGTAGGTGATGGCGCACACCTTCTCGCTGTTGAACTTCTCCCATTTCTTGCCGTGGAACTCGTCGTAGAAGGGCACGATCGACAGGCAATCGATGAAGTTGATGAACGCATACCCCACGTTGCATTTGTTCTATCGTGTGTCGTGTGCGGTGTGTGCGTGTGGTAGCCAGGCGAGTCAGCGCCGAGAGAGTGAAGCGCACGAGAGGGTGACGATTACCTTGAAGTCAATGGGGAGGTAGAAGAAGTCGTATTTGCCCCGGTGGTGCTCGTCGACGGCGGCCAGGAGCATTTTCTGGGAGTACTTGTTGGGGATGTTCTTGATCATGAGCGTGGTCCGCCTCTCACGCCCGTCGTTGACCTTCTGAATGTCCAGCGAGAACTGCGACGCATCACCGTCCTTCTGCTCACGACGCACAAACACGCAGCATAATATAAGCACGCGAGGCCCCGTGTGCGTGCGTTGTGTGTGTCATGCGTGTGTGCGGTGCGCACCTCGTCGATGGAGTCGGAGCGAGCGCGTCCGACCTTGCGCCCGGCACCATTATTGGAGTCGGAGGCGACGCCCGACGAGGCCTGACTGGCGGCGTTGCGGTAGGAGAGGGGCGTGGGCAGGGCGGCTGGGGACATGGCCTTCTTCACGCCCACGGGCGGGTACGTGATGCCCCGCTCGCGAGGACCCCGCGGCACCAGCATGCCCGACTGCTGCGGCGGCTGTGGCTGCTGCTTGTTGGGCGGCGCCAGGCCCTGGTGGGCAGCGGCCATCTGGGCCTGCGGCGACGAGAGGCTGCCGCTTGCTGACGGCGCCACCGAGCTCGCCACCGTCGCGATCGTCAGTGTGGGCGGCGAGAGGATGGGCGGCCCGGCCGGCTGAGCGGACAACGACGCACCTGCGAGCAGAAATAATAAAGTAATAATAAAGTAAATGGGTCAGCAAATGAATGATAAAGTCATTAATTATAATTAATTGTATGGTGGCCTACCGGGCGTGACGGGGCTGACAGACTGGACGTGCGGGTGCGGGTGAGGGTGCACCTGGTGCTGGTGCGCGTGCGGGTTCTGTCCGGCGGATTGCGGCATGCCGGGCAACAGCGCGCCGTTCATCGGGACGTGGGCGCCCATCGGGTTCATGCCGTTCATCGCGCCCGGCCCCATTCCACCCATCGCCGGCACTGCATCGTCGTCGACGATCAACACACGCATCACAGCGAGGCATTAGATCACGAACGACACGACACGACCAACACACAGGCGACGACACACAGGGCGACGACGTACTGCGGTTCTCGGCAAGGTAGGCCGAAGGCTGGCGCTGTGGTGGGAGGGAGGTGGCCGGGTTGGCGGTGTTGGGACGCCACGACGAACCGGGCGCCGGCGCCGGAATGAACCGCTGCTGGAGCTGGTACATGGGCGGCAGCGCGCCGTAGTATCGCGGCATCCCGTTCGGCGGGTAGGGACCCGGGTCCGCGCCGTTGGGCAGCTGGCCACCCGCCATCCCCGGATTCGTCATCCCATTGTTGGGATTCCACATCGGCTCGCCTGGTCGTTATTCATGTCAATACGTTAGCGGCGTGCTGTGTGTCGTGTTGTGTCGTGTCGAGGCGTGTGTCGTGCGGTGAATGTCCCTACCTCCGAGCGGGATGGGCGGTGAGGAGCGCTTGGCGTAGATGCCGGGCGGAGGGTGGAGCGGCCCCATGGAGTGGAGCGAGCCGATGGGCGGGAAGTGGTAGACCCAGGCTTCCTCGCCGGCGTTCTCCGGCGCGGTGGTGGTCGAGGCGGCCACGGGGAAGGCCGGGAGGGAGGTCGACCGGCCGCGCGCCGGCTGCGACGAGTCGGGTCCGTCGACGCCGCCCACCTCCGCGAGACCCTCCATGCCCGGTCGCCCGCTGGGCAGGGCCAGCAGGTGCTGCGACTGCTGCGGGCCGAGGCCCAGACCCGGACTGCCCACGCCCGTGTGGCCGTGGTGCATGAACTGCGCGTTCTTCCTCACCCCGCCTGCCACCACCATCACCATAGTGAGCGATGACGGTGTGGTGGGTGGTGGGTGGTGGGTGGTGGGTGGTGGGTGGTGGGTGGTGGGTGGTGGGTGGTGGGTGGTGGGTGGTGGGTGGTGGGTGGTGGGTGGT
>NW_004457712.1:752789-793095 GCF_000313135.1 Acanthamoeba castellanii str. Neff | reverse complement strand
GGGTGGTGAGGGGTGGTGAGGGTGGTGAGGATGGTGAGGGTGGTGGGGTGGTGGGTGGTGGGTGGTGGGTGGTGGGTGGTGGGTGGTGGGTGGCATGAACGATGACGGTTGGAAGGAATTGAGTACCGCCGGGACGGGAGGGCTCGATTTTGATCTTCTTGCCCTTGATCTCGGTCTTGTTGAGGCACTTCATGGCCTTTTCGGCGTGCCTCACGTCAAAGAACTCGATGAACTTGTGATGCTTCTTGTTGGGCGTGGCCCTGATCTCCTTGATCTCGCCGTACTGGCCAAAGATCTCCATCAGCTCCTCGTCCGTCGTCGACGGGTCGAGATTGAACACCACCAGCGTGCCCTGGTTCTGGTCCTTCTCCGACGGGTTGTCCTGCAGGTGGCGCGATGACGTACAACACACAACACACGTGTCAGCGAAAAATGAACCACATTCACATAATTCTACTATTTTGGTGGCGGTGGTGGTTGCGAGTACTGACCTTGGGGATCGAGTAGTGGATGTCGAGCTTCCGGCCTCGCACGACCTTGTTCTGGAGGTTCTGCATGGCGGTCTTGGCGTCGCGGATGTCGAAGTAGGAGATCATCACGAATCCCCGGTGCTTGCACTGCGTGTACATGCTGCGGATCTGCAGGCTCAGGTCCGTGCCACAGTTCTGTGCGTGCACGCGTGCGCACACATCACTGTCAGAAGAAGACGAAGAAGAAGACGACAACGACGACTGTGTGGCGTGAACGGGCGAGAACGTACAGAGAACAGAGTGCGAAGCTCCTCGTCGTCGACCGAACTGTGAATGTTGCGGACGAAGAGGGTGCGCGAGGGGTGCTCGCCGTAGGGGTGCTCGCCACCGCCCCGCAGATCGCCGAGCGTGGACAGCGCCGGCGGGCTCTGGAGGCCAGCCCCGGCCTGCGACGCCGCAGCCGACGTCGGCGATGGCGCCATGTTGGTGGGCGACGTCGTGCCACCGGTCAGGCCGTTGTGCCGGTTCGAGCCAGCGACGCTGCCGTACGAGGCGCCGTTGTTGATGGCGGCGGCAGAGGAGGAGGAAGAGGTGGTGAGCATGGCCATCGACTCGTCGATGAGGCCGAGGTCGGACATGGAGGACATGTCGATCTCTTCGTCGTCGTCCTCGGCCTCCCTCGCGAGCTGGCTCTGCTGCTGCTGCTGGAGGGGCGAGCCGGGCAGGGGCGGCGAGAGAGAGGAGGTGGCAGAGGAGGAGTCGGAGGAGAAAGAGAACTGGCTGAACAGAGATGAAGTCTTGAAGGGGCTCGCCAGCAAGTTGAAATCCGATTGAAACGAGGATCTGTGGTGGGTGGGAGAGAGCCACCCAAGATTAATGGCATTCATGAATGGGAGCAACAGGCTTGCTTTTGAGATTAGATTTGGGGGGTACCGGAAGAGGGTGTCGATGTGAGGCGGTGGGCTCTCCTTATCTTCCCTCTCGGGGATGCCAATGGGGGAGTGGATCTTTGGTGTTGGCTAGAAAGGGAACGGATGAGGTGAGCACGGGTGAGAAACGAAGATTGGGGGATGACCCGGGAGGATGCACGCACCTTGTTATACACGGCGTCATCATGAGGAGCAAGGCCGTCGATGCCAACGTTTGATGATGTCTGTTCGGATTCACGCCCCTGCTGCGAGTAGGAGCGGCCGTTGTAGGTGGCCCACATGTGAGCTTCCTCAGCTGACGATGGCCTAAACGTAGCGCCACGCATCATACTGCTGCCACTTGCAATCTGCGAGTGACGGCATCACCCCAAAAAAGACCGAAAGCCCATTTCCATTAATCGGAATTGAATCAGAAAAAGCTGGAGATGGCAATGCATGGATTGAGAAGGGAATGGGAGTGATTGTACCTCTATAGCCAATAAACCCGAAGTGGCAAGCAGGTATCCACAAGGGGCGCGGATGCAATCGATTGACCAAATTTGCGCTTTTCCAGGAGAGGTTGATGATTGCGCAGATTGAGTGGAGAAGGAGGCGAAGCTGATGTGTAGCGAGAGGGGTAGGCCCACGCGAGTCTGGGCGAAGGCCTATCCTCTGCCTTGGAGATACTGAGTGATGCGCGCGAGATTAGATGGTTTCCCTTATCTAAACTTTCTGGGTGCTTGCAATGTGTGGGCCTGGTGTCCAAATTGATCCGCCTTCGCCCCGCTCTGCCGCTCGCACCCTCTCTAGATCTATGTCGATGCAACACAAGCAGTGGAAGGTTCAGACAATCAGACGCCTGTGCGTGTTTGGTGGTCGGGAACGCGTCGACACACTTTTGACAATTGTCGACATTATAACACATTTTATCGTGTTTTCGTGTTTCGTTATTTGACCAACAAAACTGTGATTGGCGGTCGATACCCGCAATGGCGCCAACCAACGATGACGCAATAAATTGGAGCCACTGCGCAATACCCCCGAGAGAGGCAATCTCTCCGTGTGTTCTCTGTGTGTTGCCCGCACGCGCGGTATTGTGTTGCCGCGCGTGTTGCCTCTTTATTCGGGGCTGAAGCCCAGGAAGACAAGGACGTGGAAGCGCCAGTAGTACTGCACCACACCATCATCGCACACCATCACGAGCTCGTTAGATGATGACAAAAGAAGATGAGGAGTGGGCGAGGAGCGTACGAGGAGGCCGCGGCGCACGCCGTCGTTGAGGAGGCCGATGAGCTTCCAAATATTGGGGGTGGTCGTCTGTTCGGAGACGGCCTTCTCGATGGCCGCGCCCGCACCTTCCGAGAGCGCGTCCCAGAACCCGCAATCGCCCGGATACCACGCATTCCAGAAACGGCCCTGTACGTGTCGTGTCGTGTCGCACACAATCACGCGCGGTGTATTGGTTGTGAGTCACACGCAATCGTCAGCGATGATCCATAGCGCGCATGGGAGAAGGAGCAGCACCTGGGGGATGACGCTTCGGAAGGTGAGGGGAAGCTCGGTGTAGTTGGTGTTGAGATAGAGCACGATGGGCTGGATCAGCGCCGAGTTGACGTCTGCGCAGAATCACACACACGCGGGTAAAAAACCGAGCTCGGCGCGGAGGGGCGGTATGCAGAGGGGGAGGGCGTACAGGACATGTGAGGAGTGGACAGGGGCACGGAGGCGGAGAGGTTGGTGAGGACGAGCTTGAAGTCCATGTTGATGCCGGGCAGCTGGCTCAGCAATCGCGGCTCGGCCCTGGCGTTGGGGCTGCTCCCGGTAAACAAGAGCCGACGTCAGCGTCGGCTCATGAGGTTTAGACCGGTGAGACAGAGCAGCGGCACGTACTTGCTTGGATTGGGCGCGGGCGGCAGTGTGTTGGCGAAGGGCGGCAGCAAAAGGTGTACATTGATATCGATGAATCCTGTGTCATAGCACACACGACACACGACACGACACACGACACACAGCACTGGGGTCAGCGTATGTAAGACCTTTCTAGTTGGTTTGGTGACGCACCTGATGTGATCCAGTTGAGGGGTCCCGTCGTGTTTTCCGCCAGGTGGTCGATGTTGAGGCCCTGCAGTTTGCACTCCACAAACTTCCACCTGATGCCGTTCGACAGGACGAGGGGGAGAACAGTCAGCGACGGAAACAAACCGGGCCACAAGTATAAGAACTGTTGCGGAACACAGGAAGATGATCTGTCACGCACTTCTCATCGGCGTCGCGGTCTTCGTCCATGTCCTCATTGATCATCAGCCGTCGATACGGGTGGTTGTGCAGGTGCGGCTTGTTGAGCGTGAAGAGACAGTCGTCGAAGCTCCCATGCACGTACTCAGCGTACAGCAGGTCGTGCAGCAGCCTACCCAACGCGTTGCGATTAACCACAACCCACACATAAATAACAGCAAATAAATAACAATAAAGAAGTAAAGATAAATAAAAGTCAAACGATAAATAAAATACGTACCAGGTGCTTCGGACAAGGTGGGCACTGGGGCGGGGAAGAGGGAACGCGGTGGTGAGTTGACAGGCCGCGTGCAGGCGGAAAGGCTCGAGAAAAAGCCTTGGAGCGGGGACCGTACCTCTTGTACGAATAGATGGACACGGGCAGAGGTCGCTTGGGATTGGCATTGTAGAGACTGTTCCAGAGTGGAGTGTGTTAGTGGATGCGAGGTGGGTGTGATACTAACTACTCCACTGTTTGTCGTGTGTGTGTGGCGCGCGTGTGCGCGTGTCAATGAATTCACGAAGGGCGAGCGTACGTGATGTACAAGTCGGAGATCGTGAGTTTGGAGAAGCAGAAAGCGCCGACGCTCTGCGGCACGAACGCCTCGTTGGGCGAGTGAGGCTTCACTGTCTCGTTGGTCATCGTGTCCTCGTCCTCGCTACCCTCCTTCTTCTTCGCCTCCGCTGCTTGCTCGCCCGCCGGCTCCACCGTCCACACAAGTCGTCGCCTGGCTCCCACGAAGGGGTGGTGGAGATTGGTCCGTGTGTAAGAGCGCGGTGTGGCTCGCCAGGAGTGATCTTCCACCGAACAAAGAATTCGGCGGAAACGATATGTTACCTGTCGACATGCCCTCGCACCCCCTTGAGGATCATCTCCTTGAGCAGACCGTTGCCCTCCAAGAACCTGCGGACCGAGAGCACACGGAAAATAAAATAAAATAAATGTAAAATAAAACGGGCAAGTCAGCTTCGCGAGCGATGCGTGACTCGTATCAAGCACCACGCACCACCACAAAGAAAGCTTGACGTCGATCTGCTGGATCGTGAGGTCCATGCTAGCGTAGTTCTTCCGCAGCGCCTCCTCCTCTTCGCGCACCACGCGCACCTTGTTCAATCGAATGTGACCTGCGCACGCCGGAGGATACCTGGCGGTCAGTTTTGTGGCAGTTGTTTGGCGCATGGACAATCGACGCGCTCACGGCGTAGGCGCCGGTACCGTTCTTCCATCGAGGCACGATGGCCGACTCGAACGTGATCTGGATGCCGGTCTCGCGTGTCAGTGTGTCGGACAGGGTCTTGGCAATGTAGCCTGGTGTACAAACACAACCAAGCCAACGACAAAGAAGAAGAATGAAGAAGAAGTACGCCAGATACTGTTAGTGGGCATCGCGATTGACAAAGAGCGCGATAGCAAGGCGCACCCTGGAACTGAAGCGTGTTGGCGGCCCACAGGATGACGGAGACGAGCGTGGTGGTTCCCACAAGAAGCCACGTCGTACTTTTTGTAGGGCATCGAGTCAAGGACGTGTCCACCATCACCATCACCACCATCACCGCCACCAACCAACAACAATGCACAGCGCAAGCAGCAGCAAAAGAAGAAGAAGAAAGCGAAAGAGAAGGAGGAGAGCAAGTGCGGCTGCGAAGGGGCAGTACTACTAGCAGGGGTCAAAAAGGATACGTTCCCATGACGAAGTAGCTGAAGAGTGCAATCCTGCAAGGGTGCACAGAGACCACGTGCAGCACATAGAAGTAGAAAGGGTCAGCCAACCACGAAATGAACGTCGAGTTGAGCAGACAGGAGTGCAGCGATAGAAGATGAAAAGCTGAGAACGTACTTGAGATCTGTGGTGAGTTTGAATCGGCGCTTGGGTTGCTGCTCGCCCACGATTCGTTCAATCTTCTCGGTTCGATTCTGAAGTTGCTCGGTGTAGAGACGGCATGACCCAGTCGATCCACCTCGACTCAATTGCGAAGCAGTCAAGAAACGGGATGGGCCACTACGTAGCGTTGGCACGAGCCTCGCCGCACTTGGCCAGCGCGGGCTGAGCGATGACCGAATTGAGGTCGATTGAAGACGTGATTTTGCTGCAGCTGTCGATGTGGAGGTGATTGAGGGCACATGGAGTGTGGAAGAGGAGAGGTGGTGCCGTGGGTGTGTGGAAATGGGTTCGATGGTTGCAGGTGAGAGCGAAATCTTGAGCGATTGGCTCGAGTGTCGTGCGCGTAGCGGGAACCGGTTGTAGGTGTGAAGAGAAGGGAATGTCGTGGTGCCCGACCTTGCGCCGCACAGGCCCGGGGCCAAGGGCGCATTGTGTGCTCTCCTCCACATTGGTGACACTTTGTGATCTCGAATGCTGTGTGTGGCCGCACGTGCGAAAACCCAAGAGCCCAATACTTCGATGTTCCTGGAATTCCTCAACAAGCTCGTTTCCGAAATGCGTTTCAAAAATTTAGCGAGAGCCGTTTCGTTGTCGTTTGTTCAAAGATAGGAGCAGAATGGCCGCACAACAGGAGGAAGAAGATGCGTCGCTCTTGAGGCTGGGACTTGGTGCGTACCAAGAATAATTATGAATGTTCTTCGCGTGAGGCAAGGATCTAAATTGCTTGCTCCCCCCCTCCTAGATTTCCAAAATGCAAACTGCTTGCTCAACTCGGAGGTCGCCATTCTTTTGGAGCATCGACAGCAGACGGCTGCAGTGCAAGAGGAGGGAGAGGCCGAGCTCTCCAAGTACGTCTGCCTGCTGTCTTTTTTCCCTTCCGCCACCGTGTGGCTGCTCACACCACACACCTTCTGCAGTGTGTTCCTCAAGACCTTGTCGTACGTGCAGCGGTTTAGCCGCTACAAGACCAAGGCTGCCGTGAAGGAAGTGCGCAGGTACCCGCCCGCCCCTTCCCCACCTGTGCGCGTGGTAGGTCGGTGCCGTTGTCTGACTCGTCTCCACCACCAGCCTGCTCACGGAGAAGGAGCTGGAGGAGTTCGAGATCGCCGCGCTCAGCAACCTGTGCCCGGAGACTGCCGAGGAGGCCAAGTCACTCATCCCGTCGCTGGCCAAGCGATTCGACGACGAGGAGCTCCAGAGCGTGCTCAATGACCTTGCCTCCTTCAGGCGATTCGAATGAAGCCCCGCTGCGCCTTCCCCTCAGCATATCCCCTCTAGCCACACCTTCCCGCCCCGTTCTGTCGTGACTCACCGCCATAGCTTTTAACGGAGAACTGACGATTACATCGCCCAAGTGGCGCTCTGTGGGAGACTAGCGTTGGGCCCTGTCGTCGCCGACGAGGTCTGCGAGGTTGGCCGATGTCCAGAAGGCGTGCTTGGTGAGCCGCAGCCCGTTGGGCTCGAACTCGAACACGTAGAGCGAGGTGCTGGTCTCCTTCTCGATGGGTCCGCCCCAGCGGGCGCGGCCGTAGACCTCGCGGTGCTGCGACACCACGCGCCGGGCGAACGGGTCGCACGTCGTCCAGTCTACACTTGCCTCGACCAGCGGGAACAGGCTGTTGGCCGTGTTGAGCGCGCGCCAGTAGGTCCTGATGTTGGAGTAGACGCCAGCGGACGAGAACTGCATCATTACAACATTCATCAGTGCCGATCATCGTCAGCAGGCTGTGGTATGGCGGTGAAGGCGAAGAAGAGGGAAATGAAGAAGAAGAGGACGGTACGAGGCTGTAGTCCTCTACGCGGAAGTTGTTGGTGGCGATGTACTGCTCAACAGTGGTCCAGTTCACCCGGGCGTAGTCCAGAGGGGCGCCCAGCCCGTCGTTCGCGTAGAGCTCGCTGGCGTAGAGGTCGACGCGTTCCTCCAGCTGAGCGCACAGCTCCCTCAGCTCAGGGCTGCAACGTTGGTGAGGATGGTAACAAAGAAACGCTGAAGATGCAGAAGCATCCGCAGAAGAGGGTACCAGGGCTCCTGAGGGCCGCTGGGGCACTCGCCCAGCGAGCGGACTGAGACGGCGTGCTGCCTGGCCTTGCAGTGGTTGCCGTAGTTGCGGCCATCGCAGCCGCACACGGGCACGTAGATCTCTCCGCACTGCGTGGGCACGTCCTCGCACGTTCCGCTCAACTGCACCGCCCCAGAACAGAGTTGATGAACTCTTGTTGACGAACTCTTTGACGAGGAAGGAAGAAGTGGTTCATGAAGTGATTAGGGGGGGGGGTGATGTGGTACGTCGCCGCATTGGCCGAACGCGAGGGCGCAGTACTCGCCTTGGGGACAAGCCGAAGGGTCGCGCAGTTGGCATGGGCGATGGGACTGACCAGCAGCAAGTGCCACCAGGACGCACAACACAGCGAGAGTCAAGGGAATCCTGGCCATGAGCTGATGAGTTTGTTGTGGGTAGGATGGCCAGAGGGTGTTGGGTGTTTATGGGTTGTTGGTGGTAGTGATGGTTGGAGAGGCCGGGGGCTGCGGGCATGTATATATATAAAGGAGAGCAGAACTCTAAGCATCGGCTCCGACTCCAGGCGCCTTTTGTCGGAGTGGCCAAAGCCGAGATTGGCAGCTGACAAAGCTTGGAGGAGAGCACCAACCATAAAACAGAGCTCAAGTGGGCAACACGTGTGTTGGCTTCTCTGCACTACAGCAGGCTTGGGCAGCACCCAACAAGAGTCCTACATTCGTGCAAGCGTCTGGTTCAAGTTTAGCTGCAACCACTCTGATCAGAGGAAAAGAAAAACAAAGATGAGGCGAGCAACCTGGGGAGCGTCCAACAGGGCGGCAGCGGCTGGGGGCGGTGCGAGAATGACCCACCTCGTGAGCAATCCTGTCAGGTTGGCAGTTGGGCTTCTCCTCGTGCAGTGTGTCTCCACCTTGGATGAAGAATTGATCAATCTTGCCCCAGCGCAGCCTTTGATTAATTCGTGTGTGGTTCAGGATGACGCTGCTGGCAGGTGTGGCCGCGTTCGCTACTTCGCCGGTGTCAACCATCGCCCAGGCCACCCTGCCCACGGGTCACACCATTTCTGTGCGGTACCGACTACCCCGCACCAGGCAGGCTGGTTCATAATAAGAAGAAACGAATAATAAATAATAATAACTCAAAAATAATAGAAATATTAATTATAAAAATAGAAATTCTAACAAGTGCTTGTGGGTGCGTGGTGCCCAGGCACGGGGACATCACCAGCGAAGACTCGGACGTGATCGTCAACGCGGCCAATCGTCACCTCCGGCACGGCGGTACGCCTCCAGCTTCACCAGCCCACTCGCTGGGCTTGACGTCCGCTCACTGATGCACTAACGCACGAACTGCAGGCGGCGTGGCTGGCGCCATATCGCGCAAGGGCGGACCCGCGATCCAGGCCGAAAGCAATGGTGCAGACACCTGACCCGATCTCTCTCTCTCTCTCTCTCCCCTCACCACACACAACCACACACAACCACACATCTCCGTCGCACGCCGCACGCACACAAAGAGAGATGCAGTCACGTCACTCACAGCACACATTGTGGCATGGCCGACAGATTGGGTGGCACGGCATGGGGCGCTCAACGACGGTAACGTCGCAGTCACCTCCGCGGGGAACCTGCCCGCCCGGTACCTACCATGTGCACGCGAGACACACAACACACACGACACGAGACACAATACGAGACACGACACACACGACACGACACGACGCATTGCTGGTATTGAATGGACCCTTCAACCACACAGGTACGTGGTGCATGCGGTGGGCCCTGTCTGGCACGGGGGCGGAGACCAAGAGGAGACCAAGCTCGAGAAGGCGGTGCTCAACAGCCTCAAGAAGGCCGAGGAGCTGCAAGCGCGGAGCGTGGCTCTTCCGGCCATCTCCTCGGGCATCTTCGGTGCACCTGCCACCCAACACTTTTTCTTTACCCGTTGGTCGCCTCGCCCAAGAGCTCACCGAGACACAATCTGTGATGCGCACACGACCGCGCACGACACGACACACGACACACGCTTGTCACTGGCAGGGTTCCCCAAGGAGCGTTGTGCCGAGATCATGGTGCAGACGACGACCGATTTCTACCACCAGCAAAAGCCCACGCGCCTCAAGGACGTCAGGTCAGTGTCATGACACCACCCCGTCCCTTCCGCCCATGTGTGCGTCGGAGTCATTCTCGGTGGCGGAAGTCCAACTTACGCTTCTCTCTTGCTGGCCCTGTTGTGTGCGTGTGCGGTGCGTGTGTGCGTGTGTGCGTGTGCGTGTGCTTTACAGGTTGACCAATTTTGATGCGGAGACGGTGGGCATCTTCAAGCGGAAGCTCACCGAGAAGTTCCCCGCTGCGCGCGTGCACAGCGAACTGTGAGGCAAGGCCAAACGCGACTATTCCTCACATCCTATATTTAATCCTTCTGCACCCCACATCTCTTTACCTCCCTCCAGTCTGCACAGTTCACAGCTCGTGATCGTGATGTCTTCTTCGCAGCACAACGCCCCCATCGCGATTGCCGCCAGACGTGGCCACGAGTCTAGTCGCGGCCATGGCCGTTGCCACCGCCGTTGCCGTTGCCGTTGCCGTTGCCACCGCCGTTGCCACCGCCGTTGTCCCTCTGCGGGCGGACGAGGTCGATGAGGTTGCCCGATGTCCAGAAGGCCTGCTTGGTGATGCGCAGCCCGTTGGGCTCGAACTCGGAGACGTAGATCGAGGTGCTGGTTTCCGTCACCGTCGGGCGGCCCCACTGGTCAAAGTAGCGGGCGCGGCCATAGACCTCACGGTACTGGGACACCACGCGCCGGGCGAACGGGTCGCATGTGGTCCACTGCGCCTCGACATTGCCGATGAGTGGGAACTCGTCGTCGGCCCTGTTCAGAGCCCTCCAGTAGGTCCTGATGTTCGTGTAGATGCCCGCCGACGAGAACTACACGCCCCCCCCCACACAAGCATTTATGTTCATAATTTTGAGTGCTACTTGGAAATGTGGGGGGGGGGTTGGAGAGGTACGGGGCTGTAGTCCTCCCAGCGGAAGTTCTTGGTGTCAATGAGGCGCTCCACGAAGGTCCAGTTCACCCGGTTGTAGTCCAAGGGGGCGCCGTAGCCATTGGTCGCGTAGAGCTGCTCGGAGAAGAGGTCGATGCGCTCGATCAGCTGCGCGCACAGCTCCCGCAACTCGTTACTGCGTCGTGTTCTTCAGAGTGAGCATCGCGTCGTCGTGTGTCGTGTCGTGGGGTTGTGTGGCGTACCAGGGGTCCGGGGTCCGGGGGCACTCGCCCCTCGAGCGGACCGAGACGGAGTTCCGCCGGGCCTCGCACTCGTTGCCGTACGTGCGACCATCGCAGCCGCACACGGGGTCGAAAATTTCGATGCACTGCTGAGGGATGGCTGTGCAGGTTCCCCTGTCCTGTTTATGTTTCCCGAGCCAATCACAAAGCACGGAGCGGTTAGGTTTGTGAAAGAAAGCACGTGTATTGGTTAGGAGCTCTTCGGCCGAAGGTGGGAGTACCTCGCCGCACATGCCCAATGGCAGGGCGCAGAACTCGCCTCGGAGGCAGGCCGAGGAGCGGTCAGCGATGCGACAGATGCGCAAGGGAGGGGCTCTATTGTCGTCACAGGCGGCCAGGCCTACCAGGACCAGGGCCACCCCCAAGACGAACAGCAGCCGGTTGGTGGTGCTTAGCATTGTACTCTAGGTTGAGTTTGTAGGTGGTTTTGTAGGGCTGTAGGTGGTGTTTGATGTGAATGAGAGCATTAGAATGCCTGGCCTTTTATATGGGGGTGGCGAAGGCTTCAAGCTCCAGGCGCCTTTTCCGCCAGGACGAGGCCGGGATTGGCTCAACTCGGTTTGTTGGAGGCTCTATCTGCGCCAACCATAAAACAGAGAGCTTGAGCGAATCCATGAGTTTCTTTGCATTATATGCCTTTGGCAGGGTGATGCAACACAAGCTCGGCTGCTCCAACCGCCCGGCTCGCCTGAAACTCCGAAACACCACCCGGCTCTGCCAACATGGCCCAAGGAGGTTTGAGGAACGAAACCTGGTGGCCTCTCGATCTCCCATGCGACGCAGACACCACATGATGGCACACTAAACTGCTCTTCTCTCTTTTTCCGCTTTCGTTCTTTATCTCCTCCAACTCCACAATGGCCTCAAAGTTGTACATGAGCTTCAGGGTGACTCGACACCCACTCGCCTTAAGAGCATACGCACAGGCTGTAGATGGAACCAATTACTTTAGTTTCAAGCTTTAAGTCCTATTCGAGCGTGGGATTGGGCGACTTGATGGGCCCGCCGAGGAGGTGCTCAAGCTCGCGCAGTCTGATTGGCCGGCGAGCACCACAAAAAGGCGCCCGACCAGGCCAAACAATCACTCATCTCAACCAACCAGCCTACAACCAGCCTTGGGATGACATCCACCAAGCTGCTCTTCATCGCGGCCCTCGGCCTCGCCCTCTTCGCCGTCGCCGCCCTGGCCGATGGCGACTATGACGACAAGCACGACAACAAGGGTCCGTGCAAGGGCGGCTACTGGCCCGACGGCAAGGGCTGCTGCCCGAAGATCATCAAGGGCAAGGCCTACTACCGCGATGCCAACAAGTGCTACCCCAAGGACCTCGACTGCGGCGTCTTCTACGCTGATGGCAACGGGTACGCGCACACGCGCGCACATGCATGCATCCACATGAGCTGACTCGATGGTTGCGCTCATGACAGGTACTACCCGGACGAGAAGGGTAACTACGCTAAGGACGGCGAGCACTGCGACGATGAGCGCAAGTGCCACCAGTACTGCATTCGTCCCGATCACGACGACCACTATGATGATGATGACGAGTGCCACGAGAGTACGACGACCAGGAAGCACCACCGCACCACGTCGACCACCGAGGAGTGCCCCCGCGAGACCACCTCGACCAGGAGGCAGACCACCACAAAGAAGGAGACCACCACCACGCCCAAGGAGACCACCACCACGAGGAGGGAGACCACGTCGACCAGGAGGCACCACCGCACCACGTCGACCACGGAGGAGTGCCCCAAGGAGACCACCTCGACCAAGAAGCACCACCGCACCACCAGCGAGAAGCCCTGCGATGACGACCACGACAAGGACTACGACAACAAGAAGAAGCAGTGCCACGGCGGCCAGTGGAGCGACGACGACGGGTGCTGCCCGCGCAAGATCGGCCACCAGTGGTACTACCGCGATGCCCACGGCTGCTACCCCGTCGAGCGCGACTGCGGCGTGTTCTACGCCGACGGCCAGGGCTGTTACCCCGACGAGCACGGCAAGTACCGCGAGTACGGCGAGAAGTGCCCGCGTCACCGCCAGTGCAAGCGCGAGTGCGACGGCGGCAAGAAGCACGACGACGACCACTACGACGACGACAAGGACTACTAGGACTACTTGGCTCGTGCTGTTCGCAAGTTTGTTTTTTTAAGGAGTTCAATGTGATTTGCTGTTTTTATACGCTCTTCGTTGCATTGCAACGTCGATATTGTCACCATGTCATGCAAGAAGGCAGTTGGCATTCTTCTTGCGCCGCACGTCAAGGCGCACAAAAGAGTTGACCCAGGAATCGACCGTCGGCCCGAGCGCACCCGTTCGGGCTGCGCTAAACAGGTGAGCGCAGCCCGAGAATGCCTCCTCGACGCCCTCCCCCGTCTTGGCGCTGGTCCTGCGCTCGCCCGACATGTCGACATGTGCCAGAGCCGTGTGCGTGCCGTGTGTGGTGTGTGTGCCGTGTCGCGTGCGTGCCGTGTGTCGTGTGTCGTGTGTCGTGTGTCGTGAGTCGTGTGTCGTGTGTCGTGAGTCGTGAGTCGTGTGTCATGTGTCCCAACCTGATGAAAAGGCAGCCCCTGGATCGCGCAGCCTTGGGACCCATCGCGGTAGGCACCCGCCGCTCATGGACCAGGTCGACCTTGGTCTCGACCATGATGATCGGCCACCAGCTGGAGTCCATCACCCGGCAGACCTGCTCCCTCCCCCACACACACACACACACACACATCAACGTTGCGTGACGGGAAGATGATGAGGGGCGCGTGCATTCCTCATAACAACCAAAAGAAAAGGTGTGTCTGAGGTGGCGTGCACACCTGGTCAATGTAGTCGCCGCAGGCCGCGAAGGATTCGATCGAAGTTGCCGAGTAGACCACCAGCGGCAGCTGGATCGACCTCACGAACCCGTTCCGCATGTCCTGCGAGGGAGGGCCAAAGGGAGTCGTTGGGGGAATAGAAGCAAATGCGACGTCGTTGAAAGATGAGAAGTGTATGTACCTTGAATTCAACCCGATCAGGGGGGGCCATGATATGCAAGGCAGCGGAGCGAAACCCGACCATCAAGTTGTAAATGTGGGTCTCCTCTGGTGTGAGTGAGTTTCGGGGTTAACCCAATTTTTAGCATTCACCACCCTGCATACCATCGTCAGGGTCGTGTTCCTCCACGAAATGTTTCTGTGATGAGACAAATTGGAGTGGAGAGAAGTGGCGTGAGAAAGTAAGAAGACGACGACGAGGTGGTGGTGTGAATTGGTTGGAACGCCACCTTGACGAGGCGAGTGGCGAGCGCTGTTTTCCCCACACCCGACAACCCAAACAGACCCTAAAAAGGTCGGCTCATCAACTACGTACGACTTCAAACAACACCGCACACCACGCATACGGACGGATGTACCACTCGAACGGTAGGGCAGTCGTCCTGCTCGATCAGTGCGAGGTCCAGCTCGCCCAGCTGGGCCACATCGACGATGGGGAGCTGAATAGTCCACTCCGTCTTTCCATACTCGCGCCACCACTCGAGCCCCACCGCCTCTTGGGCGTATCGGACCCGAAACAGCTCGAGCCAGCTTCGGGCGTCGCCTCGGTTGCCCGCCACCGCCTCAGCTCCTTGACCAGTGGACGGTCGCATTTCTCTCTTCAGTTTTCGTTCTTTGGCGGGGGGGCAGGAGAGGCACCCCAGCGAGAGCGGAAGAAGGTGCTCCAGAGGGCGCTGTCCAGGCTTGCGGCTCGCCAGCGCTGACAGACCGCGCTCGCCCTCACCACCACGTCCCGCCACCCCACAAACCTGCTCTAGGTTCTTAGCTAGCCCCATACCAACACGTTTCGTTGAGGTGGTGGGCAGTACTCGAAGACGTGCAAGAGGACGTCGTCGGAGAAGTAGACCGCCTCCATCCCTCTTCCGGAGAGCTTCCTTGGGCCTCGTCTGCGCTCCTGTTCGGCGTTTTGGTTCCTTGTTCGAACGGCGCGTGGTGTACAACAACAAGAGTAGGTCGCGCGAAGTTGTTTGTTTTATTGTGACAAAAGGGTGCGACGTGGTGGAGAGGTTGACGTGGTCGCGCGAACGAGGGAGAAGAGTATCAACGCCTCGCGCGTGTGTGTCGTCGAGCCAGCGCTGATGCAGGAGGTTTGACTGAACACTGGGTTATTGAGTTGAGGGCATTTCGTCGATATGCAGGTTGGCGGTTGTGGTCGAGTGGCGGAAGCGGTAGCGGCAACGATCTAGTCAGAATCCGAATCAGACGAGCCGGACGAGCCAGAGGAGGAATCGCTGTCGGACGAGTCAGAGCTATCAGAGTCGGAGCTAGAGTCCTTCTTGGCCTGATAGTCCTTCATCTCCTTCGCGTATCGCTCCTTGTCTGCGGCGGCAAGGGTCTCGAATTCCTGGAATGAATGAATAAATAAATGATTGGGAATGGGCGACAAGGGATTTGATGGGGAGAGTAGAGTTTACCTTTCGCTCATCGGCTCCGAGCTTCGACCACTGTTCGCCAATGATCTTGCCGAGCTGGCCGAAGGAGGCGTCTGGGTTCTCGTCCTTGATTCGTGGCCTCATCTTCTTGCTGAAGTGGAAGAAGGCCGAGCAGGGCTTCTTGGGGGCATTGGGATCCTTCTTCTTCCTCTTCTTGGCCGGCCTCTCCTCCTCATCGCTGCTCTCGGGGTGGTCCTCCTTGTACTGAGCCGCCTCCTTCTGGTACCGGATCTTGTCCTTGGCGGCAAGCTCGTTGTACTTCTGCGCTAGCGCAAGGGGTATAGGTCAGCGATTCAATTTCGATTTGAAATTCGAAGGATAGACTAAATTTGGCACGCGAAGCAACGGCTTGTGAAGATGCCAGTTGAGCGTACCCTCTTATCTCCGTCGGGCAGCGCCGCCCAGGCCTCTCCGAGCAGCTTGCCCACTTGGCCGAAGCCGACGGTGGGATGGTCGGTCTTAATCTGCGTTCGTTTCTCCTGCGAGAAGAGCATGTAGGCGGTCATGGCGCGCTTGGGCGCGTTGGGGTCCTTCCTCTTCCTCCTGGGCATCGTGATGCTGTGTAGTGGTAGGGACTGTTGAGGTGGTTGGTCGAGATGAGGTAAATTTGCCCGAATCTCTAGCGATATCGAACAAGAGAACAAGGTATCAACGATGATGCCTTGGTGAGGATTGTGATGAGGTGTGAGCCTGTGGTGTGGCTGCTGTGCGAGAAGTGAACGGACTGAAGGAATCGCTGCAGGGTCGACCTACCCCTCTAACGGGCTTCCCGGGTGTACGTTACGCCCAGGTCCCTCCCTGTTGGCCCGCGCTGTGCCCCAAACCGCGCGGTGACCCCGCTCCGCGTGCACGGGCCGTACATTCCAAGCTGCGCAAAATACCAAGTCCGCGGGAGACGTACCACCAACGTGGGCAACGACATCGCGAGACGAGATGAAATCTTTCGAGGAGGGCTGTGTTTGAAGTGATTTCGTTTCCTTTTTTTTACTGCTGACCGACCTGGGGCAGATTCATGAGCACATTGGTACCAGAGGGGAGGTAGACAATGTTCCTGGAACGGCTGAGCTCCTCGGCGATGTCGCGAGAGGCCTCGATGCGCCTGAGCGCGATGTAGCCGGGACCGCTCATGGCCTTGGAGATGAGGGCGGCAGCCTCAGCCTCGCCCTCGGCGACGATAATCTTGGCGAGCTTCTCCTGCTCGTTCTTGGCCACGACAAACTTGGCCTGCTCGGCGAGCTGCTGGGCCACCTGCTTGTGCTCGATGGCGCGCACGTACTCGGGGGAGAAGGTGAGATGCGTGATCGACACGTCCTCGAGCTTGAGGCCGAAGGTGCCGGCACGCTTGACGAGCCTCTGCCGAATCTGGTTCGAAATCGTTTCTCTCCTCGAGATGAGCTCAGTGGCATCGTACTGCGCCACCACGGCCTTGAGCACTTCGTTACCGACTGAGTTGAAGACGTTGGCGCTGTAGTCGACGCCGAGCCTCTGGTAGATGTAGGGCAGCTTCTTCTTGTCCGGCCTGTAGAGGACCCTGAGCGTGATGTTCACTCGCTGCAGATCCTTGCTGCCGGTCTCGGTCTTGATGTTGAAGGGGGTGGTGCGGGTGTCGTAGATGATGGGGAATTGGAGGAAGGGGATGAGGAAGTGAGTGCCCGGCTTGACGATGAAGTCCCGAGTACCGTTCCTCAATCTATCGAAGATGATGGCCCGCTCGCCGCCATCGACCGTGTACATGGACTCGTTCAACGCATAACCCACCGCACCAACGCTCACCGCGCCGATCGCCACCTTGTTCAGGGCGGGACCCAGGGCTTGCAGCTTTTGCATCATCTTCGAATTGAATCGCTGTCGATGTCTGTGCGCGGATGAACGGGGCCGGCGAGTGTACTTCACTGTTTTTCCAAGTAATGTTGTCGACGGATTACAGTTTCTCTTTGATTCCCTGGTTTTTCTCTTTGCCTATTCCTTCGCGCCAAAATTTTGGGCAGCTCGCGGGCATTCGAATCGGAATTGGCGCAGAGGAAGATGGACGGGCCTAGCAAAAGAGCCAGCTCCTTCTCCTCGCTGCTGGAGCAATCCCGCCAGTTGGCGCGGCAGACGGGCGAGTACCTCATTCAGAGGAATGTAGATCAGATCGACGACACAACGCGCTCCCTGCACACGACCCTGTCCCATTCAACGAAAGATGTCGCCAAGAACAAGGGTCGCTACCTCTTGGCGACCAAGGGCTTCGATGCAGACAAGCTATCCAGAAATCTGAACGCTGTCAATCTCAAATTAACCTACGAGCCCCTTGAGCTCGCGCTCGCCGATACCGATCTCGAAGGCTCGCTCAAGTATGCTCGTCTTCCCCTCTTTTGGACCCTGGTGACATTTCTCACTCCAATGTTCGCGTTGCAGCTTCGCACATGATCAAATCATCATGGCAGCCATCCAAGACGCAAAGAAAGAGGTAAATCGCGGTCGCAATGGTTTTGTTTGTTTACAAATCTCCATCATTTCATGCCGTAACGTTGGTGCTCATCGTTGCTCGTCTCTACTTGTTCCAGACGCTTGATCACTTCAAAAGGAACTCAGCCAAGAAGCTGGACAGCGACTGGGAGGGAGCCAAGTCGGAGCTACTCGAGGCGCTGGGCTTCTCCTCGGCCCTGCTCCCACGCGGGACCTCTGCACCCTCTACGCCCATGAAGCCCGGTATGGACTTCACCGCCGCGGCTCTCGCCTCGCCCGCGACTCCACTCGGCCGGGCCGGCGCTGCGCGATCGGCACAGGAGGCCGTCGGCAAGATGACCGCCTATGGCAAGGTCGTGGACGAGCTCAACCAACAGAGGCGAGAGAAGCGCTCCTTCTCCACCATGCAGGCCTTCCAGCAGGCTGCCCGGACCGTCGATGACACCGAGCTGGTAGCGCTTCCCTTCTTTCTAAGCTCTTTCGCTCTCGATCGACCCTTGGCTAAGCCACGCCTTCTTCTTCTTCTCGCACAGCGGCGGAAGGAGGTGGCGGACTGCTGGGACCTGCTGAGCAGGATTGTGGGTGAGCCCGAGCAGGCCACGAGCGCCGCCGTGGCCCTACCCGAGGCCGTCTACGAGCGGACCTACCGCGAGGCGCCCGAGGCCCTCTCGCGCAAGTTTCTCTCCGGCGCCAAACAGTTCCTCGAGAAACAGTTGCGTCTCGGGCCTTCCTCCTTCTCCCGCTTCGCATTTCGTTCTTCTTCTTCTCTTGCCGCCCGACTGCTCATCACGTCGCGTTCTCTCCCCCCCATTCCTTTGTGACCACTATAGGTACCAACGAGTGATGCAGCTGGTGGTAGATCGGAATGCCAAGCGGGCCGAGCTGGGCGGCGAGCCCGGTATGCACAGCCTCGCGCGGGCCTACGCGCGGGCCGTGGCCCTCTCCCGCCCCGGCGCACACAGCCAGCTCGAGGAGGCCGGCAGCGCGTGGGCCGAGATCTACTACGCCCTCCGCGCCGGAGACGTCGGCTCTGCCTGCCAGCTCGCACTCTCGGCCAACCCGCCTCTTCAGGAATTCGCCGGCCTGCTCCAGGCCTTTTCACAAAACGTACGCCACCCCGCGCTTGTCCCGCAGACTAGTGCACTCGTCTGACGCCGCGGCCCGCGCCCGCGCCGCACGTACTGCAGGGACACCTGTCGGAGCTGCAACAGGCCGATTGCAGGCGCACGCTGAATGCCACGCGCGATCCCTTCAAGCAAATAATCTACATGCTGCTCACGCGCCACACGCCGAGCTCTCTGCCCGCTCCCATCTCCACCACACAGGTTGACACGACACGACCAACGACACGACCAACGACACGACACGTACACGCTCGCTCACAATTTGACGCGTGTGGACAGGACTGGATTTGGTTCCACCTCTCGCTCATCGTCCAGGAGGAGAACGGCGAAGCGTTCGCCGCGTCCCTCCGCAGGCTGCAGCAGCAGGTGTGCAAGTTCGGACCGGACCACTTCAACGCCAAGAAGCACCCGCTCCTCTACTTCCAGGTATGCATCGCCCACCACCACCACCACCACCACGCTACATCAATGGATGATGGCAAGGCCTTGGTTATCATCGTCCAGGTGGTTGATCGTGGCTTGGTGGTGGTGGTGATCAGGTGGTGCTCATCACGCTCCAGTTCGAGAAGGCCATCGAGTTCCTGTGGGGCAAGGGTGACTACGCCGTGGAGGCGGTGCACTTTGCCACGGGCCTCTACTACTACGGCGTGCTGCGCGTGCCTGACGCCGACGCGCCTCGCTCGCCCAACTCCATCTACAGTGAGACCTCCGGTACCGAACCCTCCCGCGCATCGGTCCTCGTTTGGCCTTTCGGCTGACCCCCCCCCCGTGTAGCAGGTAGATCTGCTGTCGATCTTCCGCGCATGCTGTGGCACTACGCCCTGGCAGTCGTCGAGCAGAGACGAGATCTCGCGCTGGCGCTCAACTACATTCATCTCGTGAGGTGCGTTCTCTTCGCTCTTTGCCTTTCGCTTTCGCTCTTCTCTGTCGCTTTCTCTCTTTTCTCTTCGTTCTCTCTTTCGCTCTTTCTCTCTGTTTGCTCACGCTGCGTGGCGTGGTCATGGCCAAACAGGGACGTGGCGCTGGAGGACCTGATGCTGAAGGACTTTGTGCTCAACACGCGAGAGGTGGACGCCCTCCTCGGAACCGAGGGCCGGGAGGGGCTGGTGCTGCGCGTGTTGGGCGATGCCGCACGCGTGCGAAGGCTCCGCGAGGTGGTCGCCGCCGCCTGCGAGGAGCGCGCCGAGCTGCCGGCCGCCGTCAAGCTCTACCACGAGGCGGGCGACTACGAGAAGGTGCTGTCGCTGCTCAACGCCGCGCTGGGTCCGCTGGTATCGGCGGCCGGACCGGACAGGCAGGCCCTCATCGCGCTCGCGCTCGACGTCAACACGCGCTATTCGACCATCCGCGAGGCGCCCACCAGGTCGCTCGAGACCCTGCGCACCCTCATCCAGACCGCCCACTTCTTCGACCTCAGCAACGCCAACCGACTGCCCGAAGGTACTCTCCCCTCCCTTCCCCTCGTTCGTCTCTTGCCTTGGTCTCCTGCTCACACTCACTCACTCTCTCTCACACACACACACGACACACGACACACACACACCACCGCACACAGCGCTGCAGCGGTTGGAGGTGATTGGCATTCTGCCGTTCGACCAGGCGACGGTGCCGGAGAAGGTGGAGCTGTTCGCGAAGCTCGACGAGACGGTGAAGCGATGCGTGGGCGACCTCATCCTGGCCGCCATGTCGGTGCTCTACAAGCTCTACGGCGCCATCGCGCCCGGCACCGGGAGCCAGTCGGCCTCGTTCCTCTTCCCGTCCGACCCGGCGCGGCTTCACGAGATGGAGGCCATCAAGAGCCGCGCACGCGCCCTGGCCGCCTTCACCGGCCGCATCCAGTACCGACTGCCGTCCGACGTCACCTCCCGCCTTCTCCGCTTCGAGGTCCTCATGAGCTAGCCGGTTGTGATGACGACGGTCTACATGTGTTGAACACGAACGTTTTGGACAAGAAGAAGAAACATCGGTTCAACGTTATGCTTTCATTGTTGATGCGGGTGTGGTACAACGACAACACACGCTGGGCACGCGCTGTGTGTTCGGTCAGCCACAGCCGTGTGCTTGGCTTGGTTGGTCAGTCATCCCTGTGTTACGCGCTCTCTTCTGGTGCTTGTCGTCTACTGTCGCACGGGGCAGGTGGACAGGGCCGCGCGCTCGCGAACCGGGGCCTCGTCGCTCTCCTCGCCGTCTTCCTCCTCCGCTGCCGCCGCGGCTGCAGCCATGGCCTGGTCCTCCTCGTCTTCGTCGGCGCGCGGTTGGTTGGCAGCGGCCGGACGGTGCGCGGGCCGCTTGGCTCGTGCAGCTGCGCCCGCTGGCCGTTTCCGCTTGCGCGGGCCGCTTGCGGAGGTTGTGGGCGAAGTAGAAGCGGAAGTGAGCGCGGCAGCGTCGGGGGAGCTGTCGGCGCGGGAGAAGAAGAGGATGACCGGCGGCGGCGACTGCAGAAGTAACCGCGTGAACCGCTCGCGCTGTAGCCTCTTCTCCTCCTTCGTGCGGGGTAGCGCCTCCGACTGATGGTCCTGCATGGGCGGCCTCCTCGTTCGCGTTGCCACGACTACTTCTTTTCTGTTTTGGGGCGCAGTGACGGTGGTTCTGCTGACGCGTTCTTATGTGCCTCCAGCGGTGCGTGAGAAGAAGAAGAGCAACAACAGGCCGAGGGGCGAAGGGGGGGGGGGTGAAAGGTGGAAGCGGGACTGCAGACCTCCGCCGTTTGGAGCTCCTTCACCGGAGTATGCCACTGCTGACGTGGCCTTGGCTTGGCGGGAAAAAGAAATATTCGAGAGAAAATTCGAGGAATGCAGTGGCATTTATGGCGGTACACTACAACAACAAGGAGATGATGATGAAGAAGAAGATGAAGGAGGCGTGCACGCGCCCGCTCAGAGGGGAGGCGGAACGTCGCTTGCTGGTGAAAGGGAGAGAGCGGAGAGCGGTGGTAGAATGGAGGAGGACGAGGAGAGCGAAGACGACAAAGAGGAAGACGAAGAGGAAGAGGAAGGAGCGGCGCTGAAGATGGTGGCGGTGGAGCTGATCTTGGCGTCGAGGCTGTTTCGGAGCCGCGCCCGCTGCTGCTGCTTCTTGTGCTTCTCGCAGATGGTGCGCTGGGCCGCCGCCCGGTTCTCGCAGGCCTCGACCGTGCACCGGCGCGACGAGAGCGCGAAGTCGCCTCCGCTGCCGCCCGCCATCCACCCATAGCTCGCCACCGGCTGCTGCTCCTCCTCATCTTCATTGATCATCTCCTCCGACTCGCCCGCTACTGTCACGATTATCATCAAGAGCCGTTAGCCAGGGCTGATCGATCAAAGTGGAACAAGAAGATGAAAAAGAACGAAGAACAAAGAACGAAGGAGGTGAAAAAGAGATGGGGGATGCATAGAATGTATGCAGGTGGTTGGAGCTGTACCCTTGGCGTGCGGTCGTATGGGAACTGGAGACTGGAGGAGAGGTTGGTCGTTGCGGTTGTCGTTGCCGTTGGTGCCTTCGTGTTCGATGTCTTCCTCGTCCATGTCGTCTTCGTTGTCGTTGTCTTCGTCGTCGTCGTCGTCGACTTCGTCTTCGTAGGCGTGGGGCTGTTGTCGCGGCGAGCCGGAGCTGGACGGAGGGATGCCCGGCGGGGAGGGCATCGGGGACCCGCCGCCCGTCACTGAGATCGACGCCAGCACCGCCAGCGCGTTCAGGTTGGGCGGCGGCGACGTCGTTCCGCCCTGTGCGCCCGACTCCGTAGACAGCGGCGACTTCCTGCGTGTGTCGTGCGTGCCGTGTTGAGAACACGTGTGCGGTCGTGTGTGTGTGTGTGTGTGTCACGAGGTGTGTACCTTCGGCGGATGCCGTGGTAGTGGTGCTTGGTGTTGCCGCGCGAGCCGAGCCGTCGGGTCTTGAGGTTGGGGAACACGCTGCGGAGGATCTTGCCAAAGGTGGCGCAGTTGGTCTGCTGCACGCCGGTCTCCTCGCAGAACTCGCGGTAGTGTCGATAGACCTGCTCCTTGGGCAGGTCCGACGACGAGTCCGCGCTGAGCTCGTAGTTCTTCTTGATCCTGTACGTACGACGAGCAACACAGCGATGACGTCAGCAACACAAGAACGAAAACGAAGAACGAAAACGACGATGAAGGTGGTACCAATGAACGACAACGGGGATGGCCTCCTTCTTCATGACCTTGGAGGAGAAGGTGGGCGAGGAGGGCGACGTGGAGGAGAACTCGTCGGCGTCGAGCGGAGACGCCGAGCGGTTGCGGTGGGTGGGCGACGTGGAGGACGACCGCTCGACGCCGGGGCCCGGCGAGGCCATCAGGTCGCGCGTGGCGCTCTCCCGCCCCTTGCTCGATCGCTCCCGCTTGACCGTGACCGTCGTCTGCATCGGCGGCGTGCTGTCCCGCTGGTGGTGAAGCTGCTGCTGTTGCTGTTGTTGCTCCTCGAGCGTGAGAATGGGCGCAAAGTACTGGCGCGCGTGCGGGTGGTGGTGCGACAGAGGCGATGCGCTGTGCGACGACGACGCGCCGGGCGGCGGCGAGAGCGGGGTGAAGCTGTGGTGGAGGTGGTGGAGAGGCGAGGGCGAGGGCGACGGTGACGACGAGTGGCCGCCGGCCATGTAGGGCGCCGGCGACGATCGCATGTAGGCCGCGTGCGGCGCGAACGGGCTGGGCGGGTGGTGCATGGGCGACGGCGAGTAGGAGTGGGGCGACGGAAAGAGCGACGACGAGGGCGACGGCGACGGAGACGGCAGCGGGATGGGCGTGGTCGAAGCCAGGCGGCTGTGGAGGAACTTGAGCTCGTTGGTGAGCTTCTCCACCTCCTGCTCCTTTTCCTGGAGGTGCGACAGGAGCAGCGCGGTCTGGGACGACGAGGGCGCCGGCGGCGGGTTGCCGGCGGACACCGACGACGACGAGGGCGCGGGCGGCGCGAAGAACTGGGCCGGCGGCGGGGTGGCTGTGTGTGAGCGCGTGTGGCCGTAGGGCGAGGGCGCGGGCGAGGGCGAGGCCGAACGCAGCGACGAGAAGTCGAGCGGCGACGGCAGCCGGCTGTGCACGGCCGACGCGCCTGAGGACGGCGCGAGCATGGAGTGGGTCATGGGCGGCTGCTGCGGGAGCGGTGGCAGCCGTAGAGGGATCGCGAGCGAGTTGAACGACGGGAGCGCCGGCGGCGACGGGTCGAGCCTCGTCGCAGTCTCGCCGCCGAGAGCGGATGATGGTCGCTGGAGAGGCAGCGGAGGGCTCGGCGACTTGCGTCGGTCGATGCTCTCCGTGCTGCTCTTGAACTGGCGAATGTACTCGGCCACGGCGCCCTCCTCGTCATCGTCATCGTTGCTGTTGCTGTTGTTCTCGTATTCGACACCGTTGGTGTTGCTGTTGTTGCTGATCTCCTGCGACAGACGTCGCCGCTTGTGGTGTTGATCCTGGCTGCCGCCGAGCTCGGCTTCGTTGTCCTGGTCGGGGCCACCATGGTGCTGCTGCATGTGGCCGCCGCGCATTCGCTGTGCACTCGGGTCGGCGTCGGCCCCGCGGGACTCGCTCTTGATCTTCTTCTTGAGCAGCTCGCGCAGGTCCGCGTGCGGATCGGAGCCGTGCGAGTCGAGCGCCCGCTTCTTCGCTGCTGCGGCGCCCGAGGACACGCCATCGACGAGCTCGCCGTCGTGGTAGTCGCCGTGGTAGCGGTGGGGGTAGAGCTGATGCGAAACGTCGTCCATGATCGGCTGGAAGGGCGAGGTGGTGCGGAGGCTCGGGAGACGTACGCTCGCCGAGGAAGAAGCTGGTGTGATGAGTCGATGTGTGGTGCCCGAGGAGACGTCGAACTTGGAAGTGGGGATGGGCGATGGCGAGATGTGACCGTTTACGGAGGCGGCAGAAGATGAAGTAGAGGAGGAGGGAAGTACGAGTAGCGCGAGGTCCGACTTCTTGCAGAAGTGCTTGTAGTGGTGCTTGGCCTCGCCTCGCGGCCCCTTGCGTCGGCACTCGATGCTGGGGAAGGCTACTCGGAGGATCTTGCCGAAGGCGGGCGGCGTGGTGGGCTCCAGGCCCGCTTCGCCGCAGTAGGCCACATACTCCTGGTAGACTTGGGCCTTGGGCAGCGAGGGAGCTCCTTCACGCAGAGCGTAGTTTGTGAGCAGCCTGTTGGAGGTGATATATTGTCGTGTGAAGAGATGAACTGTTAATTTCTGTTCTCAAGAATCGCGATCGTGTAGCGCGGCAGCGAGGAGTTTGCATGCAAGACCCCAGTTTCCTCAGCCACCATATCACTCCGTGAATGCACACAAATAGCGCAAGCAAGAGCTGATTTGCATCGCGTAGAGAACAAATCAATGCATCCACGGATTGAGGAGCCCAAGATTAAAATAAAATAAAACGTAAAAACGATGGGCCACGTGGGAGATGCTGCCAACCGAGAGAAGGAGGCGGCCGGAGGTGGGGCGCAGGTGGTGTTATCAAAAAGGGGAGGGATTGCACTCATACCAAGCGATTACGGCGGGCGTATTGGTCGCCTTGTCCTTGATGCCGGGTGCCTGCTGTGTGGGGTTCCTCGTCATCATGATCTCGCTCTCTGCTTCGAGCATTCGCTTGGCGAGTGTAGCGTGTGGAATCTGCAGCCCGAGCGCTGCCGAGTCGAGGGAAGTAGATGCGGAGGAGGGATTATGCCGAATGATGGAAGA
Source organism: Acanthamoeba castellanii str. Neff (assembly GCF_000313135.1). Classification (NCBI taxonomy): domain Eukaryota; phylum Discosea; order Longamoebia; family Acanthamoebidae; genus Acanthamoeba; species Acanthamoeba castellanii. The sequence continues at coordinate 767,572 of NW_004457712.1, read as the reverse complement.
TGGGTTCGGACAAAACGATTGCGCGGCAGCAGAGATGAAGATGTGGAAATTTGATTCGCTTCGATGCTGGGCGGTTACGCTTGCGGATGAAGGGGCAGCGGTTGGTTGTGCGGGAGGAGGCGATGCGTAGCGTAGCAGACCGTCTCGCCCCACCTGGGATGTTGCTCTTCAACCTCACGTCGGCGGTGCCGGGGGATGATGGCGAGCCGGTAGTTGGTTGGCCCAGCTAACTGCCAAGCTCTCTTTTGCCTATGCTGGGGCACTTGCCAACGCTTATCAAAGTCGACTGACTTTCTTCGTCTTCTTGCTCGGCGGCCTGGTTGTCGTCGTCTTGGCCTTCGGCACCACGCAGAGGAGAGGTAACTCGGCCTCGTTCTTCACCTTCTTTGGCTTTTTCGGTCTCGAGCTTGTGCCCACCTTCTCTGCCCAGACGAGAGCGGCAACAGAGAGAGAGAGAGAAGCAAGAGGTCAGCCTTTGGGTGGTGCGCGGGTGCCGAGGCGTGCGGAAGGAAGAGAGAGCAGGATGCTGCTCGACCACCGATGCTCGAACAAATTAGCCACACGCGATACTGCGCCCAAACAAGGCGATACAACCGCCCGCGACACGCGTTGGTTGCATGGGCGCCGTGGAAACAGACCACAGGCCAGAGCGGCAGGCCCGCAGGAGTAGGTAGTAGGGTACCCAAAGCTCAAGCGGCAGCCAGCAAGACGAAGCGGGAGTGAGGCCAGGTCGGTGTTCGGGTGGGCGAGGTGAAGACCGACGCAAGGCAGAGCTCAGTGTTCCAGACGCCAAGGAACAAGCGTTCCAGACGCCAAGCGAGATTCTGGCGAGCTGCAGAGGTGCCGCTTTCGCTGAGTTTTGCTCGTGGCCGAGCACCGGTGTCTGGACATGATGATGAGCCCCAATGCAATATCGATCATCCCTGGGGATACCGTTCACCGGTCCAAACGGCCATCTGGGTCACCGACGCCAGGCACCGGCGCAAGTCCACAGCAACGCGAATTTTCGATGCCGCACAGCCAACCCTAATTTAGAAAAATAGTCCTTTGGGATTGGTGATTGGGTACCGGCCAATCCTTGTAAGAAAGCGGATTGGTGGTTAATTGCCCGGGTACCCGGAGATCTGGAACCTGGTGGTTTGCGTAACGCTGCGTCGACAAAAAGACAGCGGCGACCCAGGTAACCCGTGAGGCCAAGAGCGATGACGAGGGAGAAGACACTGCGCCGGTTGAGAGAGGAGAGGGTTGAACAAGACCTGGTCAAATTTGCCAAGAACAGCTGTTGTGGCGCTTGGTGGCAGCAAGGTATCCTCCCGGCGGGATCGCTCACTGATCGCCCTCTGGATCTTGCATATCGACATCACCCGCCTCACCGTCGGCGTCCGAGTGTTCGGGCTCGGCGTCTTCTGAGTCGGAGGAGCTCGATGACGAGTCGTCGTCGGCAGCATCGGCAGCTGTCGTCGCCGTTGTCGCCGATTCGGCCGAAGGCGCCGCGGTTTCGCCGCTCTCGGCCTCGGCAACGGACAAGCCTAGTAGCGCGTGCGATCACACCCGGGGACAAGAAGAAGGCCACCCGGGGACAGGGGGGGCGTGTGTCAGCGCACCGGTACGGGGAGACAAAAACACGGCGCAAAAGCAAACTGCAGTGAACCAAAATGTGGCGAACATCACGAGTGGAGCAGCGGTGGTGGATGGGTCTGTGGGCATACCTCGCCACTCGCTGGCGTCTTCCTTAAGTCGGTAGAAGAGGACGTAGGCCGCCGAGGTCTTGACGGACTCGGCTTGCACGGACGACACGCTCGAATCGTCAAACTTGTACCACTTGTTCTCGCGGTGATTCTTGGCGTAGGCCGTGTAGTGGCCACCGCCGAGGGAGCCGTAGTGGTTCGACACCGCATAGAGTTCGTACACGGGAGGCGTGGAGACTGCAGCAACACCGACGCAACAAGCACCACAGAAGTCAGCCAGGCAAGAGACGACCAGATGGTTGTTTTGATGCGATATTGCTCTCGGCAGCTGTGGGCCATGTGCACTCTCGTACCGGGTCCGAGAACGTGAGGCGAGAGGTCGAGATCGTCCAGAGGGAAATCGACGAAGGTGTCGAGCTTCTCTCGCCAGTACTTGTTCCTGTAGGAGAATCGCTTGAGGTGCACCACGAGGATGCGCGGCACCTTCCACACGTCGAACTTCTTCGTGGCCTGTCTGAATTCCGCGCACTTGTTGCAATACCAAGGGTCTGTTTGGTGGGGGCAGGGAGGTGTAAGAACGTGAGTGGGTTTCCAACTTGGCGAGTGAACGCAAGAAAGCACCTTCGGGTCCCAGCTGCTCTGCCTGGGTGAACAGCTCCAAGCAGTCATACAAGGACACACTCTGATCGCCCTCATCGCGCTCGACGGGCCTGCAAAGAGGAGGTAACTCAATAAACAGGGCGCAACCAACGCGGATGATGAGTAGTGTGGCGTACCTGGCAGAAGGATGCACCTCCATGTCGATCTCCTTTTCATCATCGTAGAACGACAGGCTTTCGTTACGCCAGCAGAGCGCAACCGTCTGCGTGTTCTTCAGTGTGATGACTTCCTCACCGTGCTTGCCGCCCGAGAACTCGACGTGATCGTTGACGCCGAAATGATCCACCACTGTTGTGCGCATACCAGTAATTGTCAGTCATAGATTTGGCACAGGACACACACCATGGCTGCATTAATTGTTTGTTGGAAGGGAGGGACAGACCGGCAAAAGGTGCCAGGCCGACCCGGGCATAAAAATTGTGTTGTGCAAATGTCTTGATTGCCATTCACGCAGGCCTCAACCTTTCGGCTGCGGCCTGCCGCCACACTGGCGACGAACCCTTTTAATTTTTGGCATGCTCGCCTCCGGAGCTTTCTAGCCCAGCCTCCGCCCCAAATATTTTGGGACCAACGTTTAAATGTCGACACATACCACACAAAAGAGAGAACAGGAGATGACGTACGCTTGAGGGTGAAGAGGAGCGGTCGGCCGTCGATCGATTCGGGTATAACGGGCGCCTTGGTCTCGACAGGCTGCCGGTAGCTCGAGCTGCTCCTCGAGTACGAAGGCTGTGGAGAGAGACCAGCTAGGATGTCAGAGTCGGTCAGGGTCGGGGGCGGGGGGCCAGTGGTGGCGAACCTCGGCCTCGTCAGAAGAGGAAGAGAACGAATCGTCGTCGTGTTCGTTGTCGCTGCCGTAGCTTTCGCCCTTGTTCTTCTTTGCGGACGCTCTGGATTCGCCCGAATGCACAGGTTCTTCGGCCTCCTCGATGCCGGTCTGATCTGCCGCCTGCTCCTCCTGCTGCTGAGGTTGCTGCTCCTCTGCGGCCGCCTGCTCTTGCGTTTCCTGCTCAGCCTCCATCGGCTCCTCGACAGGCACTTGATCGGGCATGCCCTGAGCAAGCGAACCGACAGCACAGACGAGGTGAGTCGCCGCACCACGAGAGAAGTAGGGCGTTGCTGCGACAGCGCGCACCTTCAAAAAGCGCTGCAGCTGGTGCAGGGCCTCGCGGTAGAGGTCGGCGTAGGTGATCTTGTTGGGGATCTGGAGGATGAAGGGCACGCCGAAGAGGGTCTTGCGCGTGTAGCTCGTCGGGGTGCCGTAGTAGGTACGGTGCGTGACAGTCTCGTCCTTGCGGTTGAGCACGCGCACCTGGATGATGCCGTCCTTGGGCTCCTCCACCTTGGGTTGGGCCGTCGCCCTCGACACTCCCATGCTGGCAACGTTTAAACGAGGAGAAGTCAGTTCCTGGCCCGCGCGTCGCATGCCATGCGACGCAGCGGCTGGAGGGTGTGGACGAGTACCTCCTGTAGGAGTAGCCGTCGCCCCAGACCTGGTCGTCGTCGTCCGAGGGGTCCTCCACGGGCTCGGGTTCAGGCTCGGGCTCGACTTTGGCCTTCTCCTCCTGCGCACGAAGAGGGAAAAACGGTGAGGCCAAAATGCCGTAACAAGGCCGGCCGAGTGGCAGCGGGGAAGCCCTGTACCGCAGCTGGGTTGGGGGGCAGTTCGTAGACGACGGTGACGTCGCGATCCTGGATGACGTCCAGGCTCTCGCGGTCGCTGTACTCCTTGAAGAACCTGGAGTTGTAGAGGTCGGCCAGAATCAGGTTGCGAGCGTCCACGCCCACGAACACCGCGACGGCCATCTGCGATGAAGGAAGGTTTGCGAGGGTCAGTTCAGCTTGACCGCAAGCGCTTGGGAGGTGAAGCTGTCCCACTCAAAGAAAGAGGTGCCTTACCCTCAACTCCTTAATGGACCCATGCTTGGGTACGTCGAGCGCGTATTTGACCGGACGGCGCGCGGGGTCGCGCGAGATAAAGGTGACAGCCAAGCGACGGGTCATCTTCATAGGAAGAGGCAGCGACAAGTACCTGCATAGGAAAGAGAAAATAAGAATAAGGCGATGGTTGGTTGATTGGTGGTGCCGGTGCCGACGTCGGCAAGATGCTGTGAAGGGAAGTCGTACATGAAGGGGTCGAACGTGATGGACACCTTGGAGCACTCGGGGCAAATGAGAGTGGACTTGAGCTGGCCCTGGAACCTGTCCACAATCACCGAATCGTTACGCGCGCGGTGGCCCTGCCACGTTTCCTCGGCGACCTCGGTGTCCGGTCGTCCGTCGGCTTCCTTGGACTGTGCGAGCGAACAACAAGCGGGGAGAGCGAGAGAGTTAACCTACGGTATAAAGGAATACAAGTTTGTACACCACAGACTGGCGCGGCATACCTCAACGTAGGGCTTCTGCTTGATGCGGTTCAAATCCTCGTGAATGCCGTCGAGAAGGAAGCCGAGAAGCTCCTGGGAGTCGTGCTGCTGGTAGCCGCTGAACTGAGGCGCGAAACGCTCCAGCTTGTACTTGAACGAGCGCGGGGGGGTGGAGCGCGCCGAGCCGGACCAGATCTCCCGGAGCAGCCCCGTGTAGGCTTCGACCAGCTCGCCCTTGGTGCCCAGGGGGTTGACCTCGTTGACGTCGTCCTTGTAGGTGCCGCGCAGGAAGAAGTTGGTCAGCGGCGCCGTGTTGGAGAGGCACTGGAGCGCCGAGTTCATGAAGCAGGTGTTGCCCAGGTTCTGCAATCCGCACACGCCCGGCTCGCCTGGCTCGCTGTAACGAGAATAGCTGTACGACGAGGAGCCGTAGATGGACGAGGAGCCGTAGCCAGAAGACGAGCCGTAGGTCGAGGACGAGCCGTAGCCCGAGGCGCGGTAGCTGCTGCCGTAGGTATCCTCGGGGAACTTGCCGGTGGCCGGGTCCTTCTCCTCGAACAGGACCAGCTGGTTGTCGATGATCTGCGCTTCGTCCAGCGTGTCCGTCATGTCCGTCAGCAGCTTGATCTTGTTCCTACGCGTACGTAGAGAGCACCGCCAAGGAGTGAGCGAGACGAGACGAGTAGGCTACAGCAAGAGTTATAATGAAACAAAAATAAAAGGGGGGAAAAAGCAAAACAGGGGGGGGGGTGTAGTACCGCGCGTGCCAGTCCCAGAGGCGCACGTTGGCGGGGTCGACCTTGAGCCGCTTGCACATCCTCTTCTTGAGGTCGCCAATGGTGGCGGTCTTGGAGAAGGAGCTCGGGAGTTCGACGTTCTTGTCCGACGATTTGACGAATTTGAGGTGCAGCAGCCGCACTTCGACGACGTACTGCTGATTGTACCAGCCGGTGGTGACGGTCTTGCGCGGCAGCGGCGGCCCGCCCGCGTACCACTTCCACCACAGGCGCCAGGCCTCCTCGGGCACGATGATGTAGTGCCGCCCTTCGGTGCACTCTCTGCGCAGGTAGTCGCTCTGCGGCTCGAGTAGCATCGAATTGGTGATCGGACCCGGGCGGACCTTCTCGGCGCCTTCGTCATCTTCATCCGAGTCGCTCTCTGCATCGTCGTAGTCTACGTACGTCTTCCAGTCCTCGAGCCACTTGGCCGAGAGAAGATACCAGGTCTGGTTCTTGCCGGTCTTCTTTCGCTCCCAGTCGAGCTCCTTGATGAGCCGCTTCTCGGCTGCAGGGCCACCAGCCTCAGGCTCGGGCAACTTGGCCTCCCAGTTGGCCTCGGGGTCATCTTCTTCTTCGTTCTGCGCCGCAGCGGTCTGCGTCGCTTCCGAGCCGTCTTCTTCAGCCTCCTTGTCCCTGCCCATGTCGTCGTCCTCTTCTTCATCAGAGGACGAGGAACTGGGGTCCTCATCTGCGTTTTCTTCTTCTTCTTCGTTGGTGGCTTCCATCAAGTCCTCTTCCTTGTCCCCAAGCTCCACTTGTACGTGACCGTGTCGCTCCAACCCTCTGTTGGTCGTCTCGACATCCTCGTTGTTTGACATCATGCTCACTCGCTCGGTTTAACGATGTCGGTGACCCTAAGCGCACGATTGAATGGCCCACTGGATTCCCACTAATCGATCACTCGCAGTGATTTGGTCTCTCTTGCTTCTTACACTTTCTTCTATCGTTCCTTCGCGCGTGATCGAGGTGCAAGCCTTCTTGATGATCACTTCACCGTTCAGCTAACCTCGTCCTTTTTGATGCACGGAAACAAAAGAACAGCGAAAAGATCATGTTTCGCTGCATTCCAATTTCGGAAACCAATTCAAAATGTGTTTCGAAAATCATTAACTTTCACGGAATACAAAAATATAATAGAAATGTAAAACAAAACTAGAACTCTCCGTTTTGATCGCTTGCAAAAGAAAGAAATCATGGCTAGCCGCGTTGCTGATGGCTTGAGCAAGCTGCAGCTCGATGATTCATTGGACTCGTCGGGGGATGACGCCGTCCCCTTCCTTGGCACCAACGAGGGCGCGCGTCGGCCCTCCGTTGGCCAGAAGAAAAAGGGGCTCGACTCCTCTTCCGACCTCTCTTCATCTGTATCGACCGATCTGTCCAGCGATTCAGATGATTCAGACTCTGATGATTCTGATGAGCCCACAACCACAGCGACCACAACACGAACACGGCCTTCCAAGAATGGAAATGCCACTACTACCAAGCGGACTGCTGGAGGCCATCGCGCTGCTGCAGCAGCAGCCGCCGATCCAAAGGGCAAGGGCAAGGCTGGCGACAAGGACCAGGAGGACCAGGAAGCAAAGAAGAAGGAAGAGGAGAAGAATGCAGCGGCCAAGAAATCACTCGACTACTCGGTGTTTGTGACCAACTACGAGATCGATCCCAAAGACATCAAGCTGGGCGATCTGCTCGGCTCGGGGTCGTACGGCAAGGTGTACAAAGCCAAGCTCTACGCCAAGGACGTGGCCGTCAAGAAGCTCACCACCAAGTTCCTCGACGAGAAGGCCCTACGCGCCTTTGGCCACGAAGTGGACATCATGTGGTACGCTTTCTCGTTTTTTCTTATTCTTATTAAAAATGTTATTAATTGGTTTTACTATTTACTTTCACAAATAATATTTATTTTTATGTAAATAAATAAAATAACCACTTACAATTGCATTCCCTCTCTAACGGCGTGCCGTTCAGCAATTTGCGGCATCCGAATGTGGTGCTGTTCATGGGCGCATGCACGACACCCGGCAACCTCACCATCATCACCGAACTCATGTCCAAGTACGAGCACCGCGCCTTCCTCTTCATCATCTTTCTCTGTGTGCGTGCCATGGTTGGCATTAACCCGCTCGCGTGTGTGTCTGCAGGGGCTCTGTGACGGACCTGCTGCGGGACAAGTCGCTGAAGCTCTCGTTCAAGCAGCGAATGTCGTTTGCGCGAGACGCCGCCCTGGGCATGAACTGGCTCCACAACGCCTCGCCGCCCATTCTCCACCTCGACCTCAAGTGCTCCAACCTGCTCGGTACGCGCGCGCGCTACTTGCACTGCCACGACGATTGCCCAGTGGTGGTCCATCAGAGCCGGCTTGCCGGGCTGTGTTCTCTGTGCTGACGCCGGGCTTGCACTGCACTTGCACTTGCAGTGAACGACGACTGGGAGGTGAAGGTGGCCGACTTTGGGCTGGCCAAGATCAACGCCTCGGGCACGCACAGGGGCTTGCACGGGTCGCCCATCTACATGAGCCCCGAAATGCTCCTCGGGCTCGAATACGATGAAAAGACAGGTAACACACTCGCGCATGACACACACACACACACACAGCCGGTTGGATTGCTTAACGAATGGGCGTGAATGCAAACGTTTGGTTGTGACAGATATTTACTCGTTCGGCATGGTGCTGTACGAGTTGGCCACGGGCGAAGAGCCGTTCAAGAACGAATTCTCGTCCCTGCAGTCGCTCATCGACGCCGTGGTGAAGAAGAACGAACGCCCCAAGATCCCGGCCACATGTCCCGGTACACCCGCAGCAACGCCGGCTTCCCCTCTAGGAACGTCCCTAACGCACAAACACACAACACACAACACACAACACACAACACACACACACACAACACACGACACATGCAATCGTCCACGCGAGCACAGTGCGATTGGCAAAGTTGATCCGATCGTGCTGGGACACGGTGCCCTCCAAGCGGCCAGCCTTTGTCGACATGCTTTCCTCCAACGTGTTCTACAAGGTCTCGCTCGAGGCGACGCTGCGGGACAAGCGGGCCTGCGCGCTGTGGGCGCAGTACTTCCTCACGCGGGAGACCGTCACATGGAACGAATTCCAACAGGCGTTCACAGACTTCTTCAACATTAAGGCACGCAACGTTCTTCTGTCCTTCACTCACTCCATTTTTGTGCGCTCTCTCATTTTTTCGTTCTTCGTTCTTCTTCGCTCTTTTTTGATCGTATCCTGGTGGCTTGGTATCGGCAGGGCGCGGACGCCAATCGTTTGGAGCTCGTGCGGGTGCTGGTGGCCAAGGACCGGGACATGGTGGGCATCGAACAATTCGCGCGCGCGCTCGAATGCTTCGGGCCTCTCGAAACCCCCGCCCAGTTCCTCGACGAGATCGAAGTGCGTTTACTCTTCGTCTTTTTCTTCTTCATCATCTTCGTTCTCTTTCGTTCTTCGTTTTTTCGTGTGCACTGTGATCGCAATCTGATGGTACTTGATCGTGCCGACGAGCAGGGCACGCTGCGGGAGGAGTGGTTCCACGGCGACGTGACGGAGGCCGAGGCCGAGCTGCTGCTGGCCAAGCACAAGCACGGGACCTACCTGGTCCGCTTCTCGTCCACGCCCGGCTCCTTCACCATCACCGGCAAGAACAAGAAGGACGCCCTCGCCCACTTCCGCATCTCCCACAAGGCCGGCCTCGCCTTCTGCCTCGGCGCCAACGAGTATGTCGTGTGTCATGTGTGTGTGTGTGCGTGTGTGCGTGTGTGTGTGTGTGTGCGTGTGTGCGTGTGTGTGCGTGTGCGTGTGCGTGTGCGTCGTGTACGTGCGATTGACGAACGCGTGGGGTGTAGGTATGGATCGCTGCGAGACGTGTTGAAGGCGCACAAGAAGAAGCTCCACCTGCAGCGACCCTGTCCGGGCTCGGCCTACCAGACCCTCTTCGACCCCAAGGCGGCCGTCACCTCCGTCCGGCCCAGCTTCTACTCAGCACAGGACTACCAGTACTCGTAGTCGTAGTGTGGAGCACCGTCACACCACACCACCATCACCTCCTTCGTGTACGATACCATTTGCTGTTCTCTATGGACAAAGTGTTCTGGCCTCCTTCTTCTTCTTCTGCTCAGACAAATGAAAAGCGACTATTAAGAATCTTTTATTTTATTTTATTTTTTGATCAGCACCAGCAGAGGTACGTCCATCCATTCTTCCGTCACGTTTGGAGATGGGGTCGTGATGAAGAGAGAAGAGCCGGCACTTGCAAGTGCCACTTGCTCGGCACAACTCACGACGCCAAAGTCAGGACAAAATGAAGAAGATGTCGTTGAAGGCCCTCATCGCTCCGTCGCTCCTCTCGGGTGATTTCGCTCGGCTCGCGGAGGAGGCCCAGGCCATGAAGGACGCCGGTGCGGACTGGCTCCACATGGATGTCATGGATGGGTGCGCACTCCTTCCATCATTCACGAACTCCTGGATCTGCGTCTTTCCCATTCAGATTATTGATTTATTATTATTATTATTAATCTTTTTTTAATCAAAACAAAACAATGTCTTTGTGTGTCGTGCAGACATTTTGTGCCGAACCTAACCATCGGCCCGCCCGTCATCCAGTCCCTCCGCAAGCACACCGACATGTACGACGCCACACCACTGCCCCCCGAACAGTGCAAACAGAGGCTGAGCGTGTCGTGTGTCGTGTGTCGTGTGTCGTGTGTCGTGTGTCGTGTGTCGTGTGCGGTTCAGGTTCATGGACTGCCATTTGATGGTGTCCCAGCCCGAGAAGTGGGTGGACGACTTCCACAAGGCCGGTGCGAGCTCCATCACCTTCCACATCGAGACCGTCGGTACGCCCATGCTCTGCCCTCGTCTTCTTCATCATCTTCATCACCGTCATCATCGTCTTCATTGTCTGTAACCACGGGTTGCACACTTGGCCGAACGCCAACGTGTAACGTAACATTGTCGTTGCAGAGGACCCGGCCGAGTTCATCAAGAAGGTGAAGTCGACGGGCATGCGGGTGGGCATCGCCCTCAAGCCCAGCACCAAGCTCGAGACCATCCTCCCCTACGTCAAGGACGTCGACATGGTTCGAGGCCTCTCTCTCTCTCTCTCTCTTTCTCTTTCTTTCGACCTCCCTGTTGTTTGTTGACACGTCAATGACTCATCGTCACCATCTTCTTCTCCATCATCATCACCGACGTGGCCCGGCAGGTGCTGGTGATGACCGTGGAGCCCGGCTTCGGCGGTCAGGAGTTCATGGCCGACCAGATGTCCAAGGTGCCCACCACGACACACGACACACGACACACGACACACGACACACGCAGCACACGACAGCACACGACACGCATGTAAACGAGTGGCGGTGGTGTGGCGGTGGCAGGTTCGCGAGCTCCGGGCGCAGTACCCGACGCTCGACATTGAAGTCGACGGCGGCCTCAACGAGAAGACGATCGACACCGCTGCGGAGGCGGGTGCCAATGTGATCGTCTCTGGTTCGGGCGTGTTCAAGGCGCAGGACAAGAAGGAGGCGATCGAGGTGCTGCGGCGGGCCGTCAACAAGCACATCTTCACCAACTGAGGAAGAAGAGAGACGACCATCGTGGGCGACACTACAGTAAAGCTAATCATGTCCTGCCAGTGTGTGCGGTGTGTCGCGTCGTGTCGTGCGCAGAGACGCGTGCGGTGTGTAATGGGTTGCGAGAGAGCGCGTTGAGCAAGGAGCTTTATCGAGAGGTTGATTGAGGGGTCGCGAAGAAGACGTTTACAGGTTGATGATCCTGGAGAGCTTGGAGACGCGGTTGAGAAGGGCGTCGCCGCACTTGAGCATCTCCTGGTACTGCGCGTTCTTCGAGTCGGGACGCGTGGTCTCGACGATGCCGTCCACCTTGTCGATCTTGCAGTGCAGGCGGCCAGTGGTGATGAACCGCGACAGCTCCCTACAAGTAGAACGCGAACACGATAGAGGGGGCAAAAGGCGCTTAGTACAGACAAGACACGCGCGCGACTCGCACACGCACGCACGCAACACGCGCGGCGAGATAGTCGCACCTGTCGAGGAACTCCTCAGTGACGCCAAAGGCCTTGGCCATGGAGTCGAGGCGCACGCTGCGGTAGGAGTCGAGCAACTGGGCGTAGGCCTTGATCCTCATCTCTCTGCAGTAGTATCGCACGTGGACGGCCAGGTAGCGATCCCGCTTGACTCGGTCGGTGACCTCAGCTGAGATGACACACAGCGGCCAAGCAAGAAAAGGCGTGCGATCAGCACACAACCAGCTCAACAGAAGGTGGTGGAGAAGTCTCGTGCGTACCCAAGCTCTGGAAGAAAGTGGCGTACTCGCTGTTGTAGATGGAGTTGATGAGGTCGCCCACCCTGCTGAGCTCGGGGTCGCGGATGACGGCCAGCACCTCGGGCGCGTCGGTGACCTTCTTCTTGAGGTTGACGCGGTCGATGGACACGGCGGACATGAGGATGGCGTAAAAGATGAAGTGGTTGTATGTGCAGAGTTCGTAGGAAGTGAAGGTGGCGAGGCCCTCGAGGAAGAGGGTGGCCGCCTCCGAGAATTTGCGGATGGACGCGTTGTAGAGAGCCTCGTAGACCTTGAGCCTGTTCCTCCTGTCCCAGTCACCACCCTGCTCGATCATGCTGTGTGCGGCACGACATGGCGGTGAGGCACAAGAAGAAACAACACGCGTGATGCCATGGGTAGCAGGTGGCTGGCGATGCGAGAGCGGTGTGTGCAGGAGGAACAGCGTACCTCTTGGCCTTCTCAATGTTTCTGGTGACGAGATCGTTGTCGTTCCAGAAGAAGCCCATCCTGATGAGAGTGAAGAGGATGTCCAGCTTCTGGCCAAGACCCACGGTCTTCTCTGTGGTCTCCCTGAACGCCTGGATGGCCTTCTCCTTGTCGCCGATTCTGCAGTAGAAGTCGGCCCTCGCGAGGAACCCCTCTCGCACCTCGCTCTCGCCCAGATTCTCTTCGGCATCAGCGATCGTGTCGTTCAATTCCTTCACCTTCTTCTCAATCTCGGCCTTCATGGTCTCAACCAGCGCGGTGTCGACCTTCCATTTGAACTGTTCGCACAGAGCTTGGTAGAATGGCAGCATGTCTGATTGACGATAGATCGAGTGCAGAATGTCGTGTGGACACAATTAGCACGATCTGCTGCACGTGGAGGAGGGCACAACAAGATGGAGCACGTACTGTCTTTCTTGACAGCCTCAAAGAGCTCGTCCTTGATGGTCTGCTTCTCCTCGGGGGGCACGATTTCATCGTTGAGCGTGAGAAGGAATCTCTTTTGGGCCAGCTCGAGGTCAGGGTTCTTGGGCATCGAGGCCTCTTCCTCAGTGATCGAGAGCGTAGCCATTTTCTATCTGTTTAATTCAGTCTAATCTAGTGGCGGTGTCGCTGCAGATCAGAAAGTTGATTGTGCAGATCTGTGGCCCTTCGTTTTGCCTTCGTTTCTGCGCCGCACTTGCCAAGTCGTTCTTCGCTGGGCGTTTGTCGACAGCCTTGTGGACGCTGTCGACATTCCAACACGTCTGCTTTGGCTGGCTGCAAAGACACGGTTTGGTGTGGTGGGCGGCTGCCAAGGCAATCAATCAGCATTCTCGACTGGTAGTGTAGTGAATCGAATCGCCGTTTCCCTACAACTTCAAACATGGTAAGGCGCGGGTTCTTTCATCTCGCTGGATCAGTGCTGCCTCGCACTATGATGTAGCGCAAATTTTCTGATCATTTATTTCATCTTTTTAGTCTATCCTCTCGTACAATGGTGGTGCCATCGTCGCCATGACTGGCAAGAACTGCGTTGCCATCGCCTGGTACCTTCTCATCCCCCCCCCCCAAATTGCGCTCCAGGCGCTAAGATCATCTGTTTGCTTTTCAATTGTGCAGCGATAAGCGGTTTGGCATTCAGCACCAGACGCTGGCCTTCAACATGCCCAAAGTGAAGCAGCTCAACTCAAAGACCTTCGTCGGCCTTTCTGGCCTGGTGTCGGATGCTCAGACTCTGTACGCTCCATCTTCATCCACTCTCTTCTCTTTCAACGGCTCACATCGCCTTTGCACACAACTGTGAAGGTTCAATCGCTTCCAATTCCGCCACAACTTGTACAAGCTGCGCGAGAACCGAGAGATGGATCCCGAGACCTTCGCCAACCTTGTCTCGACCATGCTCTACGAGAAGCGGTAGCGCCATCTGCTTCCTCCTCCTTTCTTCGCTCTTTGCTGGCGTCGTCCCTTCTTTGTCTTGTCTTGCTGACACTCGCGTGGCCTTGGCATGAAAGATTCGGTCCCTACTTCGTGGAGCCTGTGATCTGCGGCCTCTCGGGTCCCGACAACAAGCCCTTCATCGCTGCCATGGATCTCATCGGCGCTCCCCTCTTGGCCAAGGACTCTGTCGTGGCCGGCACGTGCTCCGAGGCTCTCTACGGCATGACCGAGTCTCTGTGGAAGCCCGACCTTGTACGCCCCTGTCTCCTCCCATCGGCCCGATGAGCGCATGACGCACACCAAACACTCACACCGCTTCGCGCGCCTCGATAGGAACCCGATGATCTGTTCGAGACCATCTCTCAGGTTTTGCTTTCGGCCGTCAACAGAGATGCGTTCAGCGGTTGGGGTGCTGTTGTCTACATTATGTACGCACAATGTTCACTTCGCCTCTTGATCTCGAGCTTGTTGTCGTCGTCGTTGTTGTCGCGCTCAGTGTTGGTGCTCACCGGTCATGCTTGCGTTTTGCTGCGCAGGACGCCCGATGAGGTGATCACCAAAGAGATCAAGTGCCGCATGGACTAAAGCGCGCCGTGGGGCCGTCTCACTCCTTTCCTCTCTCCAACTCACTTCACAATCTGGCCTTCTTCTCCCTCTCTTTTTGTAAGAGTCAGAACTGTTGATACATCACCTCCAACAATAAACCTTCAAACGTCAACCTCCACGTTTTGCTCTTTGCCCACGAACAACAGAAGATGAAAAACAAGAACCAGCCAAATTCTTTATCTTCTTTTGGAATGTCAGTTATGGCAATAATTTGTGCCGACGGTGGTGGCCGGATTTGAAGTGGGATCGTTGTCGACTTCTTTCTTTTTCTCTCTCCTCTATCGCTGTCGTCCATCCTCCCCGCCAGCACCGCATCGTAATCATGGTACGATTGAGCAAATTGAATGGAGATGGAGGGACACTCTCTTACCATGTCGTTGGTTCGTGTGCGTAGGGTAAGAAGAAGGTTGAAAAGAAGGTTGAGGAGGAGGTCAAGCTCGGTCCCCAGGCTGCCCCTGGTGAGGAGATCTTC